>NC_071671.1:18412045-18715075 GCF_028554725.1 Zeugodacus cucurbitae
GTGACAAATCTCTTAAGAAAAATTAAGAAATAATTTAGTTGCTTTTCTAAAATATTAATTTTTTTTTAAGGTAACTGCTCTCAATTAAAATCAAATTTATATTATCAAGCCTGGTTGATTTTATAAAATAATTAAAATACTCTTCATTAGAATAGAACGGTTCTTCAAGGAGCCGTCGATGGAGTGGGAGCTGTTATCAAAAGGAAAGTCTAGCAGATAACGGAATCCAAAAATTTGTATACCCGAGGACAGTATTTTCTGAAAAAACTGTATTTCACATTCATAATACTATTTGCATTTCATACTATAGAATTTTTGTTGTGTTTCTCGTTGGATGTTGGTTAAAATAAATAAATAAATATATTTACTAATTTTTAAGCCATTTTATTGGACTTGTTGTTAAATAATTCCGTATTATAACAACAAAATCAACTAAATATTATGATGAAAAAAAATGTCCCGTGCGAATATTGTGTAAATATTTAATAAAAAAAAACTATAAATTATTTTCGGATGAAATTCATGCCAATTTTAAAGGCATGCATTCACAACGCTCTACAATCAAAAACATTTGAATATTGCCTCACAATTCGCTGAAATCGGCGTTTGAATCGTTGTCCCCAAAAACGACTTCCATTTTTTGTCCCGTGCGAATGCCTTGGTTTTTTGCAATTATCTTGAAAATGAAAACCGTTCCAAAATCAACCTTTACACTAAATGTAGAGCAAATGAAGGGCTATTATCCTACTGTCAAAATTAAAAAAACATTTTAGTTCATATTTCTTTTAGTTGAAAGGTGTACGATTGTCACGTTCGACATGGCGGAAATGCCCATATCGATTTTTAGTTATCAAAAAAATTTAAAAATTGTAACTTTTCTAAAAAACTGTTGAGTCTTTAATATATCGACATTTAGTTAGGCTACTCTGAGTATATAAATTTTTAGTTATCGAAATAATGGGTCTTAAATATATCGATTTTTAATTATCAAAACATTAAAATTACGCTATAGGCCGCACTGTGTATATCGATATTTAGTGATCGAATCTCAAACCCACAGTTTTGCATTTAAATATCTTTAAAAAACATTCTTCTGTTGTTTTCTCCAACAAGTCAACACCTCTGACTCATACATGCCGAAAAAAAACACAATGACTTACTCATAAATAAACCAAATTTCATAATCGCCATAAATACAAAAATATTATAAATTATTTTAAAAATAGCTTTAAAGCTCATACCAAAAAAATTAATACAAATATTTTTCATATGACACAATAGCAAAGGCAACAAATATATATGAATTATAAAAAATATAAATATTAGAAGCAATAAAATTAACCTCAAATCAAGAGACATTAAAATCAAGCGTCAAGTGGAGCAATACGCGAAAAGTGGGCGTAGAATTAGTGGCGGCAAATGAGCGAAGACTGAAGATGCGGCATTTGCTAAGAAAACGTAGGATGGCAACAAACTGACGTCAAGTGTTACATGTGTATACACAGAGGTATGTATTTTTTTAAGATTTTCAGATTTTTTTTATATATTTTTGTTTTGGAAAAACTATGCAATGTTTTTATTATTGTTGTATATATATATGACTTAATAGTTGCTATTATTAAATATTTTTTATTTTAATTTTCTTTTATTTTTTAATTTTAAATTTTTTTTAATATTTGAATTTTTTTCTCAAAATTTTTTCTAAACCATTTTTTAACAATTTCCGCTAGTATTTTTTATTTTTATTTTTGAGAGCCCCAAATTAGCTGCTTGACATTTTCTTGTTAGTTATTTATTGTTTTATTTTTATTTTTGTTTACTGTAGGTGGATTTTTATGCGTTATTTATGTGCGTGGACCTTAGAAAATATTTCTGTTGCGTGATCATAATGTTAGTTTTTTTGTTTTTATCTGTGAGATTGTTTAAATAAATATGCTTGTCATTTTCGTTTGGAATTCTTTGTATTTTTTTTTTTTGTAATTTTTGCCCCAAACACGCGCAATATAATTTAAGCTTCATTTTGTTTGTTGTTGTTTTTGACTTTTTAATTTTTATTTATGTAATTTATATGATTTTTAAAGGCTTTATATGCTTTCAACTAGAATTGTTTGCTGTAAATTCTTTCAAGCTTTGCCACAACATGTTTTTGTGGGTGTTGCGGAATAAAAAAAAATAATTATTTTGATTTGAAGATTCGATATTAATTCGTCCATTGTATTTAATTTTGTAAGATGGCATTTCTTATTTAATTTTCGGCAACCTAAATGCAATTAAAAGTAAAGTTCTCAATTTTCCGGCGTTTCTTTTCGAAATAAATGTTTAAAACAGTCATTCATTAATGCAAAAATTATCAAAACTTTTGTCGAATATAAAAAATTCAAGAAATAAATTAAAAATGTCCTTTTTTTTAGAGTTTAAAGTATAAAGTAAAACATTCCAATCATCTTTTATAAGGATGTTAGATTCATATAAGTATTTTTTTCGGCTATAGTCAACCTCTAGGCGATAGTGCCATATATCAGCTCGTTGAACAAAAATTCACCATTTGGTCTGACTAAATACTCTATATATCTATATAACTCGGAGATCTCCATAATTCGAGCTATTAAATTTCCTTCCGTAACTCGAAAGTCTCCCTAACTTGAATTTTTTTGTGGATTATAGTCATTCAAGTTAGGGAAGTTCAACTGTAGTTTTATAGAAAACTATGTATAGAAAAAAAACTTTAAAACGCTAAATTGTATGACATTTTTTTAGATCTATTCATGTTCAAAATTCAATATTGTATAAAATGTGCTCCTAAATGTAGGAATGGCCAGTTATATTTCTTCATATAACAGGGTAGAGTTCATGTAGTATTTGCATTCACTTTTTATACTCTCGCAGCAAAGTTGCTACGAGAGTATTATAGTTTCGTCCACATAACGGTTGGTTGTAAGTCCTAAAACTAAACGAGTTAGATATAGGTTATATATATAAAAATGATCAGAGTGACGAGAAAAGTTCAAATCCGGATGTCTGTCTGTCCGTCCGTCTGTCCGTCCGTCCGTGCAAGCTGTAACTTGAGTAAAAATTGAGATATCTTAATGAAACTTGGAACACTTATTTCTTGGCACCATAAGAAGGTTAAGTTCGAAAATCAGCAAAATCGGACCACTGCCCACAAAATGGCGAAAACCGAAAACACATAAAGTGCCATATTTGATAAAAAATTTGGTATGAGGGATCGCACTATGAAGAGGCATATTTGGATGTAATTTTTTTGGGGAAGTGGGCGTGGCCCCGCCCCCAAATAGGTTTTTTATATATATCTCGCAAACCAATAGAGCTATATAAACCAAACTTTCTGCAGTCGTTTTTTTTTTAGCCATTTACTAATACAGTCCAAAAATGAAAGAAATCGGATCATAACCACGCCCACCTCCCATACAAAAGTTAGGTTGAAAATTACTAAATGTGCGTTAACTCACTAGCGAAAAACGTCAGAAACACCAAATTTTACATAAGAAATGGCAGATGGAAGCTGCACTCAGATTTTTTTACAAAATGGAAAATGGGCGTGGCGTCGCCCACTTATGGGTCAAAAACCATATCTCAGGAACTACTTGACCGATTTCAATGAAACTTGGTTTGTAATAGTTTCCTTACATCCCAATGATATGTTGTGAAAATAGGCCAAATCGCTTCACAACCACGCCTACTTCCTATATACCAGAACTTTGAAGACAATCTGAATCGTTTACTTTACAATATATAAAGTAAGCACTAGTGAAGATATCGATGCAGAACTTTGCACAAATACTATGTTTATAGTGTGGCAGCCCCATTTTAAAAATCACCGAAATCGGACCATAGGTTGTCAAGGCCCCATATATCGAACATGAGGACCTCGGTACTTCTAACCTAATATTCGGGTTTCCAACTCACAATCGACTTTATACAATATATATGACGTATAGTTGAGTCAAATTGTGTATTATATAATATAAATAAAGTTAAATAAATAAATTGCGAGAGTATAAAATGTTCGGTAACACCCGAACTTAGCCCTTCCTTACTTGTTTTAGATCTATTCATGTTCAAAATTCAATATTGTATAAAATGTGCTCCTAAATGTAGGAATGGCCAGTTGAATTTCTTCATATAACAGGGTAGAGTTCATGTAGTATTTACATTTACTTTTTAATTCATCGTTTTTATTTTTGACGAAAAACTCAAGTTTCTTTAAAAAATCTCGAATTAATAAAAATCATTTTGCAGAATTTTTTTAAATTGAATTCTGCTTTAAATTTATTCCGGACTGTTTTTAATTTCATATTTTCCGAAATCAGATGATCTTTTCGATTTTAATTCCGTTTAAAATATTCGTTTTTAGAAATTTTGTGTGATATTAAAATTGGAACAAATAAGGTTTTTGATAAAAATAAATCAAAATTAAAACTTTACAAAGAGAAAAATTGAAAAATTTAATTTTTCTTTTTGTTTTAACTATTATAATGATTATTTTTCTTACTATTCTAATTTTTAAAATACAACTTTTTAACTAAAATATAAAAATTGCACAAAAATTTTTTAACATTCAATTTAATTTAAATATAGAATTTTTAACAAATATTTCAAAAAACTTAAAACATTTAGAGAAAATAATAGTAACAAATGTTTTAAAAGTTTTCAAATAAAATAAAAATACTAGGTCTACAACTTTGCTTCCGCCGTTTTCCGTTGTAGATAAAAATTTTTTTCTCTGAAAAATCAAAATAAAATTTTTTTTCTATGGAAAATTATTATTTTTGAATTTAGAATTATAAAATTTACATTTATTATTTTCTTGTAAATTGTATATAAAAAATAAGAATATCGTTGGCATTAATTATTATTGCTATTTATATATGTATTTTGAAATACTTACCCATAAAATTCCATATGATTTTTGTTTATGTTATTCGAATTTTTTAAATAATTTTTTTGTAGTGTTCATGATTTTTTTTAAAGAAATTTTTTGTATATACAAGATTAGGAGTTCGCCACCTTTTTACATTTTAAATTTAAGTATTTTTGTTTTTTTAATTAATATTTTGCTTTTGATTTGATTTTTTTATTTTAATTTATATTTTTTAATTATATTTTAAATTTTTATATATTAATTCTCATTATTTGAAATTGCTTTATTTTTAATTTAATTATTTTTTTTTTCAATTTATACCCTTTTTATTGTTTTTCTTTTTTTCAAATAATTTTTGTCACCCGTGTGCACCTAAAAATATATATTGGTGCGTTTCGCAAAAATGTCTTCTTTCCGCGGATTATGTTGTCGTCATGGCGACAACGCTAGACACACGAGAAAATTCCGTCTCCAAAGCCGCCTTGGAATTTACGGCGCTAATGATTTACGATGAAAAATGTCGCTCAGCCAAACACTTTATACGTTTTTCGAACTTATACTCGTTTTGCCATAGCTAAATAACTTAAAATAAAATTATTTTCAAATTCTAAAAAAATTATTTAAAAAAAAAAAATATTATAATTTATAAAAAATAAAATAATTTTCTAAAAAAAATGTAAAAAAATTCAACACATTAAAAATGACGGCCATATTTCACCACCTTCACGCAGCGCAGAAAAGTAACAATACAATTGTTGTTGCTTATTTCACTTTGCTGCCTCTCGTGTTGCTGTCATTTATAATTCATCACACTTTGCTAGTAGTTGTTGTTATTTATTTTTTATATTTTCCGCTTCTTATTTTTCACTCAAGTTGGTAGCTTAAGGCGCTGTCATTAATTTGCGGCAATTTGCCGACTTTAATAATTTGTCATTGAAGAATCTATTTTCGCATTTCGGTATTTCGCCTTTGCCAAAGCACCAAATGAAATTTATGGAAAACTTAAGTTGAAAAGAATTTTCGCCAGATCATTGCCTTTTACTTTTTCTATAAATCGTTTTTTTTAGAATTTTTTGCAAAAATATCTTTTTTTCGCTGCAATAAATTTTTGCACGCGCTGCTCGTTTTCGCGAAACTCGGTCGACACGCGGCCAACAACTGAATGCGACAATGGTCACTTGGTCGCCTCGTAAACGTCGCGTCGCAGTGTCTTGGCCACTGGCTGGCGCTTCCTTCCTGCCGTTGCATGGGTCAACATGCGATCAACATCCGTACGGACGGACATACGAACGCCGTAGCTCCTTGCTGAAAACCGCCTATAATTACAGGTATATAGTACAATTGTAAATATATACGTATGGTTGTTTGTATTTGCATTGCGAAATGTCATTTGCAAAATGCAAGAACAACAATGACAAAAGAAAAAGAAATCGCACAGTTAACTGTACATTAGCGTGCCGTTTCCTTTAGCGATTTGTATGCACATGTTTGTGCGCGTAGTTTAGTGTTTTACCTCCTCGACGCCCATAAGTATGCTATGAACTATGAATAAATGTGCAATTTACACACACTCAGCGCCACTCACACAAACAATCACAAATACAGTGAGTGACGTTGTTGGCAAAATGTTTCCGTTTCTTTGCATTTCTACTTTTAATTTTTGTATTTTTTATTTTTTTTTTTCATTTTACTAGAAAATTTTCTGCAATCGTTTTTCGTGCCCCCTTTTACTTTCTTTTTCCAGCTGAAGACAAATGTATTCTTGATTGTTTTGACGCTCAGTGGTAATTGCTTTTGCTTACATATATACATATACCATAAAAAAATAATTTTAAATTTATACGAGTATGTATTTTGAGTTAGAAAATTGTCAAACTGAAAAAATATAACAATATGCAAAGGAAAGGATGTCAAAAATCTTAACAGTTCGCTCGTTTACATGAATAGTATGATAACTCAAAAAACACGATATTTGAGTTAAGTATACAGAAATGTGCCCAATTTCATAGTCCATATTGTGTAACAATTTTATCCCGATGCGTAGGAAAATAAACCGTGATATAAGAATGTTCTTAAACTTGTTATGTTGCATTTGTTTTTAACCACAATAACGACACTTCTTAGTTGTGCCAGAATTTGTTATAATTTTTTTTACGAAATAACGACATATTTTGTGTTCCAACACATATTGTAAAAAGGTGACTTCGATTTTCATTTCAGAAAGAACGACACATTTTGTATTACAACGATATTGGTGAAAAAATAATTAAATTTTTCATATTGCTTTTTTCAGCAAAAACGACACATTTGACTTATGACGGCGAAATTGATTTATATTTTTCACAAATAACGACAAAATTCAAAATGGGTCATATTTATGCCCAAGAAAAAGCATTAGTACACTCTATTTGGTCCATTTATGCTAAACATTGTATTTAATATATTACACGCCACTAGATTTGTCAATGAACTGATTACATTTTTCTATATTTGCTAAATAAGAGACAATTGAAAACTTTAAATCGATCTCCTGAAAAATCGACTTTTTGAGTTGTGACACAATTCAAGTAAATGAGCAAATAAAATAATTTAAATTGGAGTTGCCACCTTTCCAAAAAATAATATTTACAGTTGAATTTCCATAAATCGAAGTTCTCCATAACTCGAACTCTTGAATTGGCAATACAAATACAAATACAAATTTCCTTCCATAAATCGAATTTTTCGACCGTGGCATAATACCAAATTTAAATCAAATAAGGAAACGCTAAGTTCGGGTGCAACCGGGCATTTTATACTTTCGCAATTTATTAGGAAATTTTATAAAGATAACACAATTTGATATATACATTACGGTGGCCCTTAGTTGTATGGAGGATAAAAAAAGTTTCTGGATTCTCGATCGCACCCCCTAGAAATATGCGAATAGCCCAAAAACTAGTATATACAAAGTTTTGGGTCAATCAAAAAAGGTTTAGAGGTTGCGCAAGGAGCTTGAAATCCTGAAAAATTAAGAATTTTTGCCATTTTTATGTCTCAGACTTCCATATTTCAAAGCCACACTATCTGGTTTCCATACCGTAATAAGATCTGTATTTTATTACCTTTCCAAAATTACCACAATCTTAAAAATCGGTCGATTGATGATAGAGTTACAGAAATACAAATATAAGAGTAAATTAAATGTGTTGCACGTGCATTCTCAAGCGTCGCATGCTGGTGATATACCGTTATAACGGTTCTAATGTTATTCTTATTATCATATGTAGAAGTTCACACAAGTGAGGAAAGTTTCTGATTGCCATTCACTTGGGAGTGGCCAAGAACGATTCTTTTGCATATGACTCAAGCAGCTCACGACTTCCGGTTTTAGACCAAGTATCTCCTGGGTAGCTAACAGACATCCGTTTGGAGGCGAGCTAAAGTGAGAAGGCGAAGCCCGCTTCTGCGGTTGTGCGTAGGGCTAGGGACCCACCACATAAAAAAATCTCCCCAATGAAAACAAGTACGGAGCCTCGGATGAGAAACCCCCTTTTGATGACGACCCCTGCAAACGTACTAAGGATCATGATTTGAGGGCATGCACCTGGAATGTCCGGACTCTTAATTGGGAAGGTGTCTCTGCCCAGCTGGTTGATGTCCTCATAAAACTAAAGGCTGACATCACCGCCGTCCAAGAAGTGCGATGGACGGGACAAGGACGGAAGAAGGTGGGTCCTTGTGACATCTACTACAGCGGCAATATAAAGGAGCGCAAATTCGGTGTTGGATTTGTGGTGGGAGAGAGACTACGTCGCCGAGTCCTGGCATTCACCCCGGTGGATGAACGTCTTGCCACAATCCGCATCAAAGCGAGGTTCTTCAACATATCGCTGATTGATAGACGGAAGACATGTCTCCAGTGTTTTAAACGTGCGTACGCTCCGAGGACCAAACATTGACTCGGACCATTATCTAGTAGCAGCAAAGATACGCACTCGCCTCTGTGCAGCAAAGAACGCCCGTCAACAAACACAAGGAAGGTTCGACGTCGAAAAGCTGCAATCACAACTGACAGCCGAACGATTTTCTACTCGACTTGCACTCCTGCTCTCTGAGAGCACTCATCAGCATCTCGCTATAAGGAAGCTGCGGAACGGCATCTCAAACTCATTGCATACCGCTGCAGCCGAAACAATTGGTCTCCGGCAACGCCAAAAAACCAGTTGGTACGATGAGAATTGTCGTTCCGCAGTGGAGAGAAAACAGACTGCCTATCTCGCAACGTTGCGATCGGCCACAACACGTTCGGGGTGGGATAGATATCTATAACTGAAGAGGGAAGCGAGACGCATTTGCAGACGTAAAAAGAAAGAGGCCGCAATGCGTGAGTATGAAAAGCTTGAAAAGCTGGCCGACATGGGTAATGCTCGAAAATTTTATGAAAAGATGAGGCGATTTACAGAAGGTTTCAAGACCGGAGCATTATCATGTAGGGACCGAGGAGGCAATCTGGTAACCGATGTCCAGGGCTTACTGGGATTATGGAGGGAACACTTCTCCGACCTGCTCAATGGCAGTGAAAGTACAACACCAGGAGATGGCGAACCCGATTCCCCAATCGATGACGATGGAATAGATGTTCCATTACCCGACCATGAAGAAATTCGAATAGCAATTACCCGCTTGAAGAACAACAAAGCGGCGGGGGCTGATGGATTACCGGCCGAGCTATTCAAATACGGCGGCGAAGAACTGATAAGGTGCATGCATCAGCTTCTTTGTAGAATATGGTCGGAAGAAAGCATGCCTGACGATTGGAATCTTAGTGTGCTCTGCCCAATCCATAAGAAGGGAGACCCCACAATCTGCGCCAACTATCGTGGTATAAGTCTCCTCAATATCGCATATAAGGTTTTGTCGAGCGTATTGTGTGAAAGACTAAAGCCCACCGTCAACGAACTGATTGGACCTTATCAGTGTGGCTTTAGACCTGGAAAATCTACAATGGACCAGATATTCACCATGCGCCAAATCTTGGAAAAGACCCGAGAGAGAAGAATCGATACTCACCATCTTTTTATCGATTTTAAAGCTGCCTTCGATAGCACGAAAAGGAGCTTCCTTTATGCCGCTCTCCGAGCCGTTCGATACCAAACGAGGCTTCAGACAGGGTGACTCACTATCGTGCGACTTCTTCAATCTATTGCTGGAAAAAATAATACGAGCTGCAGAACTAAATAGAGAGGGTACAATCTTCTACAAGAGTGTACAGCTCCTGGCGTATGCCGACGATATTGATATCATCGGAAGCAACAACCGCGCCGTTTGTTCTGCGTTTTCCAGACTAGATAAAGAAGCGAAGCGTATGGGTCTGGTGGTGAATGAGGACAAGACGAAATATCTCCTGTCATCAAACACACAGTCAGCGCACTCGCGTCTTGGCTCCCACGTCACTGTTGACAGTCATAACTTTGAAGTTGTAGATAATTTCGTTTATCTGGGAATCAGCATTAACAACACCAACAATGTCAGCCATGAAATCCAACGCAGAATCACTCTTGCCAACAGGTGCTACTTTGGACTGAGTAGGCAATTGAAAAGTAAAGTCCTCTCTCGACGAACCAAAATCAAACTCTATAAGTCGCTCATTATTCCCGTCCTGATGTATGGCGCTGAAGCGTGGACGATGACAACATCCGATGAGACGACTCTTGGGGTTTTCGAGAGAAAGGTTTTGCGCAAGATTTATGGTCCTCTAAACATTGGCAACGGCGAATACCGCAGACGATGGAACGATGAACTGTACGATTTATACGACGACATTGACATAGTTCAGCGAATAAAAAGACAGCGGCTACGCTGGCTAGGTCATATTATTCAAATGGACAAAAGTGCTCCAGCTCTGAAAGTATTCGATGCAGTACCCGCTGGAGGAAGCCGCGGAAGAGGACGACCTCCACTCCGGTGGAAAGACCAAGTGCAAAGTGACCTGGCTTCACTTGGTGTTTCCAGTTGGCGCCAAAAAGCAAAAAGGAGGAATGAGTGGCGCACTCTGGTGGATTCGGCTATAATCGCTTAAAGCGGTTCCTACGCCAAATATGTATATATATATAATGGGCTCCGTAAGTGAAATAACAGCAGAAAGTGTGGTTTATATGGCTTTATTGGTTTGCAAGATATTCACAAAAAACCTATTTTGGGGCGGGGTCACGCCCACTTTTGAAAAAATAATTACAGCCAGATATTCCCCTTCCTAGTGCGATCCTTTTAAGCTAAATTTTACGTTTATACTTTATTTATGGCTTAGTTATGACGCTACATAGGTTTTCAGTTTTCGCCATTTTGTGGTCGTGGTAAAGGATTTCGCCCATTTTCAATAGCAACCCTCTCACGGTTCCAAGGAACATGTGTACCAAGTTTCGTCAAGATATCTTAATTTTTACTCAAGTTATCCATTGCACGGACGGACGGACAGACAGATATCCGGACTTGTTATGACTTTATGACTTACAAACAGCCGTTATGTGAACAAAACTTTAATATTCTTTTAGCAACTATTGTTACGAGAGTATAACAAAGCATATGACAGTCGACATCTACGCAACGCGCAACTAACGGTAAAAAATTTGATTCGTCGATTTAAGTATTTCGCCACCAAAGAAATTGGTTCGATAGGTTTCTCTCCAACTCTTTGCCAATTTTAATACAGCTATTCGTTTTTTAGCGATATTTTTTCTATAAAGCAATTTTTTTCCATTAAACCGAAAAGTCATAATATTTGTAAAAGTTCAAGGCATTTTTAGAGATGTAAAGAATTATTACACTGCATAAAAATCACTTCTAGAACGAAGTTCTTTCCTTGAAATTAGCCATTTTGCGAAAATAGAATGCCAACACTAAAAATGTCAAATTTTATTTTATAAGTTAAAACATGGGTAGTAACAAAATAGCAACCGGAGATAGCTTCTTTCTACTCACTTTGAATCTTAACTCTTCTTCTCGCAATTAATGAAGTCTATGCTTTGCCACTTGTTAGAAAATATATACAATAAAGCAATAACAATGTGAGCCAGTTGAATTTAATGAGATATCATAAATATGAATAGCTGAATAAAATATATATTATTTTTTTCTATTTAACTATCCTTTTTGCTTATACTATTGGGTCCACAACTTTGCTCCCGCCGTTATTTTTGTAAATTTAAGGCTTTATTGTATAAAAACGGTTAGAAAAATGTTATTCAAAATATTGGCCGTCGCTAGCTACTACTTTTGACCATCTTTCTGGCAGCATGCGTATTCCGTGACGAAAGAACTCCTCATCTTTCGAGTCAATCCAATTTTTGACTTCTTCATAAGAACTGAAGTGCCATCGATCGGAACAAGTGGTAGTCAGATCTCCCATTTCAGCGTCTCCAAATATTTTTTGACAACCTTTGCGACGTGAGGCCAAGCATTGTCATGCCGGAGAATGACTTTATCGTGTCTTTCCTCGTGCTGTGGCCGTTTTTCTTTTAGTGCTCTGCTCAAACGCATCAATTGCGTTCGGTATCGATATCCTGTGATGGTTTCAGTCGAGTAATGCTTCCAATTCAGCATCTTCGAAAATCTTCTCCCTTCCACCACCATGCCGGTCTTCGACTTCATAATCACCATTCTTAAAACGTTGAAACCATTCGCGACATGTTCTTTCACTTAGGACAGCCTCACCGTACGTATCCGAAAGCATTCCGTAAGCCTCAGCCGCACTTTTCTTGGAATTAAAAAACTTCCCGCAAATGTTGAGAATTCGGCTCAAAAAGTGACATATTCAGTTGAGAATAAGTTTAGGATGCAAACAGATCTCTACAAATATTTTGTAGGGTTAATGTTGACACAAATGTCCAAGATCGATATAAAACGATTTAATCGATTTAATCGACCAGTGCTTGACCCTAGAGACATCTAATAGTATTTATTTTATACCATGCACGTTCAATTCGGCACTCTGTCCTTTTGGCAATTTTTTTCACGCGTGGCATTTGCTTTGATCTGACAACTATGATGGAATATGAATATTTTAACTTATCTGAAAATCTTCAGGATACAATTAAATGACAAAGAAAATTAATTAAAAAATTCGATTGGACAATTCAAGATCTTACTTATGTCGATACATACATACAAGAATAAACCCATTAAATTTTATCATTTCTAGTAAATAGTTGAAAGCGAAAATATTTGAATTGCAGACATATTTACTTATAAATTTGTCTGTATAACTACTTGCACCATTATAATTGCTAATACAGTTATATATAGATACTTATGTATGTATTTATTTTTATAGTTATACTCTTTGCCTTTCATTGCATAATTTTTCATTGTTTTACATACACATGTCCCTGTAGTTTCTCTTGACTTTTTTCTATATAAACCAGTACGCCTCTTTGTTCATATATACTTACATATATGTTAGTTCGTAAGTCTGTTAAAGCGCACGACAGTTGCTATTTTCACAATCAAATGACAGCGCGTACTTTGTTTAATCGCTGGACAACACGCAATGCTAAAATGCCGGCTACCACTGCAGTGGAGTTGGTTTAGTACAACTGCTAAATGCGCCATAATATGCTAAAAACCTTGTGCATTCACTTTTGTATATGTGCCTGTGTGTGGTGGCGTATTTACAATTGCGCGCCGTGAAGTATGCTACGTTTTACATTACATGTTCGGTACACTTTACTTTGTTCATTTTCGAGGGCAGCGCATTTGTTTGAGTTTTCTGAATAACGAAATTGAAGAGTAGAGAAATTATGAAAAATTGCTTACTTACATACATATGTACTTAATACATTGTGTTTATTTACTATATATGTGCACTCAAATTGCTATTAAAATCTATTAAATGTATTTAAAGACAAAAATGAATTTAAAACCATTTCAGAAAAATTTGGCTTTAAAATATTTTCTAGGTAAAAATGATATTGACAGTATTGACTTTGGGTGTGACCTTTTCCGGATATCAGATTTTTTCAATAATTTCTATACTACTATAAGATATTAGTACTTTTCTCATACCTTTGTGTTAAATTACGAAACTAATACAAGTTGATATTAAAAACAAGTAAGGAAGGGCTAAGTTCGGGTGTAACCGAACATTTTATACTCTCGCAATTTATTTATTTAACTTTATTTATATTATATAATACACAATTTGACCCACATATTCGTCATATATATTGTAAAAAGTCCATTGAAAGTTGGAAACCATAATATTCGGTTAGAAGCACCGAGGTCCCCGAGTTCGATATATACCTCGCCTTTATCGCCTTAAAAACCTATGGTCCGATTTCGGCGATTTTTAGAATGTGGCTGCCACACTATAAACATAGTATTTGTGCAAAGTTCTGCACCGATATCTTCACTAGTACTTACTTTATATATTGTAAAGTAAACGATTCAGATCGTCTTCAAAGTTCTGGTATATAGGAAGTAGGCGTGGTTGTGAAGCGATTTGGCCTATTTTCACAACATATCATTGGGATGTAAGGAAACTATTACAAACCAAGATTCATTGAAATCGGTCAAGTAGTTCCTGAGATATGGTTTTTGACCCATAAGTGGGCGCCACGCCCATTTTCCATTTTGTAAAAAAATCTGAGTGCAGCCTAACCTTTGTATGGGAGGTGGGCGTGGTTATTATCCGATTTCTTTCATTTTGGACTGTATTAAGAAGTGGCTAAAAAAACGGAAAGTTTGGTTTATATAGCTCATTTGCTTTACGAGATATGTACAAAAAAAAATATGGGGCCCACCCCCCAAAAAAATTACATCCAAATATGCCCCTTCATAGTGCGATCCTTCATACCAATTTTTTTTTTCATAACTTTATTTATGGCTTAGTTATGGCTCTTTATGTGTTTTCGCTTTTGTGGGCGTGGCAGTGGTTCGATTTTGCTCATTTTCGAAAGCAAATTTCCTATGGTGCCAAGAAATAAGTGTGCCAAGTTTCATCAAGATATCTTAATTTTTACTCAAGTTACAGCTTGCACAGACGGACGGACGGACAGACAGACATTCGGATTTGAACTCCACTCTTCACCCTGATCACTTTGGGTGTTACAAACAACCGTTATGTGAACAAAACTATAATACTCTCTAGCAACTTTGTTGCGAGAGCATAAAAAGTGTGTTAAAAATTTTAAGAGTCCCCTTAAACATTCTGGATGAACGAAGTTTTTATGTTAGCAGGGTTGTATCGAAAAGCGGCATTTGAGAGACCATTCTAATCCCCTGTCAACACAGGATTCTACGTTTCTTTCTGCTTCAGGTTTGTTTTCAGCTATCGTTTTAGTAAGCATACATTTTTAGAAATACTCAACCATACCTAAATTAATATAATTAGCGGTTTTCCGCTGAAGGTTCATATTAACGTTCATTTGGAAAGCATACGGATATTGTTATGGGTAGAAGCACATATCCGAAATGATTAATATAAAATTAAAATATTTTGTGTTCGAAGTGGATTCCAGAAAAGCAAAATTTCATTTTGGAAAACCAAGAGTAATAGGATGCATTGATGGAACCATTTGTAAACGAAAATCTTCATATATGAATGTGTTTTTTGTTAAGTGGGCGTGGTCCTTTAAGTTTTTCGTGGATATCTCGCAAACCAATAAAAATATATAAACCAAACTTTCTGCTGTCGTTTTTCTTAGGTACCCCATTACACACCACAAACTTCCCCTAGCTCCCATATACCTAATTATAGGTTTTTCAAAAATATGGTGGGCTTTATTCCGCATATATCGGTTAATATGTTAAATATCTTAGCCAAATTAAGTGAGCATATAATTTTGGATATAATGTATGTTGGTGGTAAAAATTAGTGAAATCGGTTCAGGAATTACCTCAGCCCTCATACACTATATATTATTTTAGTTGTCCTATTGAACTTTATGCCGAATATATGGGTCAAATTCTGTGTTATCTTATGAATTGCGAGAGTCTAAAATTGTCGGTTGCACCCGAACTTAGCCTTTCCTTAATTGTTGTTAAAACCATTATTTTGCCATAACTTCTCACATTTCTTTTGATATTTGAAGCGCCTTAGGTCTCTAACCTTCATGTCTTATTACTTAATAGTTACATATGTACTTGTATCATGGAAAAAATTCTCATATCATTACTTCAATCTAACTATTACTACAACTATAGTATTATTAACCTAATAACAGTTAATTTACCATATTTATTAGACACTATGCGTAAAACGCCCAAAATATATATATTAAAGCGATAATTACTAATTATAGCGCCTGTTGGTATGCTACAGACATTAAATGCACGCTGTGTGTGATTGAATAAGGAATAAAAATTAGTTGTTTGGTTACTTTGTGTACCAATAGGTAATATGTGATATTTGTATACATATATACAGTATTTTTACTTAAGATATTAGAAGGTAAATATATCTACATAAGTATGCGTTTGAGACTTTGAGGATACTCGTCTGTGCTACATGTAATAATTATTTACAAAATGTTGAAGAAATGAACTAAAGTGCAAGGAAAAGCAAAAAGTGGTCAATGCGCCCAAAATTCTACTTATTCAAGAATGATTTCAGCCAAACAATCATATTTGCTGCACGAAATTTTTATTATACGATGACATCGAAATAATAAAAAATAAAGCAAAAATATATATAAAAGGGTGCTCCTTAGTAATCTTTTTCTTCTTCTTGACTGACGTAGATTCCGCTTGCGCGGTTATAGCCGAGTCCACAACAGCGCACCACGCATCTCTCCTTTTGGCAGTTTAGCGCCAATTGGTAATATCAAAATAAGACAGGCCCTTCTCAACCTGGTCCTTCCATCGAGTGGAGGTCTCCCTCTTCCTCGGCTTCCACCAGCGGGCACTGCATCGAACACTTTCAGAGCTGAAGCACTTTCGTCCATTCGAACAACTTGACCTAGCCACCGCATCCGCTGTCTTTTTATTCGCTGGAATATGTCTACGTCGTCGTAGAACACATTCAGCTCATCATTCCATCTTCTGTGGTATTCGCCGTTGCCAATGTTTAAGGGACCATAAATCTTCCGCAAAACCTTTCTATCGAAAACTCCTAGTGCCGTCTCGGAGTCGGATCATCGGATGTTGACACCGTCCACGCTTCTGCACCATAAAGTAGGACGGGAATGATAAGGGACTTGTAGAGTTTAGTTTTTGTTCGTCGAGAGAAGACTTTACTTTTCAATTGCCTACTCAGTCCATAGTAGCACCTGTTAGTAAGAGTGATTCTGCGTTGGATTTCAAGGCTGACATTATTATCGGTGTTGATGCTGGTGCCTAGGTATACGAAATTATCTACAACTTCAAAGTTATGACTATCAACAGTGACGTGGGAGCCAAGACGCGAATGCGCTGACTGTTTGTTTGATGACACGCGATATTTCGTCTTGTTCTCGTTCACCACAAGACACAAACGCTTCGCTTCGCTATCCAGTCTGGAAAATGCAGAACTAACGGCGCGGGTGTTGTTTCCAATGATATCAATATCATAGGCATACGCCAGTAGCTGTACACTCTTATAGAAAATTTTACCTTCTCTATTTAGCTCTGCAGCTCGTATTATTTTATCCAGCATCAGGTTAAAGAAGTCACACGATAGTGAGTCACCTTGTCTCAAACTTCGTTTGGTATCGAACGGTGACGGGGCTTTTGGTGTTACTCAACGTCAGCTTACACAGCCGTATTAGTTTTGCGGAGATACCAAATTCAGACATCCCGGCATAGAGGCATCTCCTTTTCGTGCTGTCGAAAGCAGCTTTAAAATCGACAAAGACATGGTGTGTGTCCATCCTCTTTTCACGGGTCTTTTCCAAGATTTGGCGAATGGTGAATATCTGGTCAATTGTGGATTTTCCAGGTCTAAAGCCACACTGATAAGGTGCAATCAGTTTGTTAACGGTGGGCTTTAGTCTTTCACACAGTACGCTCGATAGAACCTTATACGCTATGTTGAGGAGGCTTATCCCACGGTAATTGGCGCAAATTGTGGGGTCTCCCTTTTTGTGTATTGGGCAGAGTACACTGAGAATCCAATCGTCAGGCATGCTTTGAATAGCTCGGCCGGCGATCCATCGGCCCCCGCTGCCTTGTCGTCGATTGGGGAATCGGGTTCGCCATCTCCTGGTGTTGTACTTTCACTGCCATTTAGCAGGCTGGAGAAGTGTTCCCTCCACAAACTCAGTATAATCTGGTCATCAACAACTAGATCACCTCTGAGGGTCCTACAGGAGTGTGCTCCGGTCTTGAAACCTTTAGTTAGTTGCCGAATCTTTTCGTAACATTTTCGAGCATTACCCCTGTCGGCCAGCTTGTTAAGCTATTCGTACTCACGCTCTTCGGCCCCTTTCTTTTTTGTCTGCAAATGCCTCTCGCTTCCCTCTTCAGCTCCCTGTATCTATCCCATCCTAAGTAATCAAAGTACAGAATTTTCATTCTCAATCTTCCATTTAGCTCGCTCCGCTTGAACATTTTATGCAGTATTCTAAAATTTAGATACTACCTTATCGTTCAAAACAAATAATTTAAGTTAGTAAATATTTTGTAAATTTGTGTTCATATATGAATTTTTCATACAAAATATTTTATTTCTTTTATGAAAAAATAATTTAAATTTTTTGTATGAAATTAGATATGCAAAATGCAGCTAAACTTCAACGTATCTATATATTTATGAAAGTTAACTCAGCGAATACTATTTTTGGCGACTGAAAGCCTAAAAGTAGGCAACACACACTTGAATGTAGTAACAACTGCAGCGTTTGTGCAAATCGCTAGGAAGGAAACCGTTATAACTGTCATCGACAAAACAATATCTACTCATATTTGTTTGTTATTTTATACATATTTACACGCCACACACTCCACTGCCGCCAAACACTTTATGTCAATATACCATGCACGCTAACAAAGCACTGCAATGACAAGTGGAAATAATGGCACTATATACATATGTTACACAATATCTATTATATTATATTAGGAAGCCTCTGCATATCAAAATTGCAACACTTTTTCCAAACAAAAAAGAATACAAAAATTAAAGTAAAAAAAATTTATTTTCTATAAATTTATTATTTCCAATTCATATTTATTTAAAAAGATTCATACAAATTATATACATGTTTATGTATATGTAGGATATAACAAATTTATTAAATAACCAATTCGCATGTTGTTTAACGGAAATGTTTGCAATCTATTTACAGGTCACCATAATTATAGCCAACCATTGGCCAGTGGCGTCACCACCTCACTGCTTATCGCTGATCTCTTTTTACTTTTATTTCTAAATTTTTTTCACATGTGAGTACAAAAAAATTACATATATATAAATCTATATACTTGCATTAGTGCTTTAACGCTAATTGCCAGTTCCGCTTGCATTTACAACAGTATACGAGTACTTAGGCTAACTCGAAAATTACAACGAATTTATGATCATAATATGAAAATTATACCATTTGAGCACATGCAGCTAATTCCCGCGGTATGAATGGGGGTAAAAAATATTGAACAAGTTGACAATTGTTTCTAACTTGTTTTCTGTAATAGTAGGATTTGCATTTTATTCATATTGGCGTTGAGAATCAGTACTCGTTATTTTTTAGAATCATGGACCGATTGTGCTCAATAACACTCAAATAGCTAGGTATTAAATTCTAACTGACAAATTCTATGATCTTAAACAATATATAAGGTATAAGAGTCCCTGAAGAGTTTGGGTCCTTATAATTGGTATCAGTGCTGAGGGTAGTTATAGAAAAAATGAGAGGTGATAGATTTATCAAAATGCTATAATATTGAAAAGGAGTAATTGTGATCTAACGTGTAGAAAACCACCACTACAATCTAGGACTTTGAGAGTTTTAAACATTAAGAATTACAACTTTAGACTGAAGGATGTGAAATGAAGAGTGTATTTGAGTTCAAAGAATTAAGATAATTCAATTTATTACATATATTTAATTTCTCATATTTATTTCATGAAAATTTTAATAAATAAATAATAATAATAGAATAGAAATAAAATATTCGGTCCATAAATGTCAGCTATAGGGCACTGATGTTCAAATATATTTCAAAATCCTTCTTCCTTTTTAGTATTAACGTATAAATATTATTTACTGCATGACTTGATAGACTTATAGTCTTTTGTTTGGTTTATAAATACCATGTCAAATTCAATGACGTTAGTTTGGCAATAATGAATTTAGGATGTATAATGATTTCAAATGATCAAATCACATTTCATTCGATTGTCAATCTTTCTGCATTCTTTTAAAAACGTATGTCAAACCGATATTACTGCGACTGTCAATGAATTTGACGTAATGCAATAATGATAAAATAATGAAATATACACACCAATGTGTTAAAATCTTTTGGCAATTCAGAAATTTGAGGTGTTAAATAGATATTCGTAAACAATACCGTTACGATTATCGTTTCTAAAACGTCAGCAATACTGATAAAATTTTGACCTAACAGGTTTTGGGGGCTAATTAAATATATTTAAATCTTATCTTAAATATTAAAAATTTAATTAAATATTAAATATTTTTTATTTTCAATAACATTTTTTCAATTTATAATAAAAAGAATAAAATTTTCATCAAAAATATCTATACATTTTTAATTATTAAATATTTAAATTATTGCAATT
Source organism: Zeugodacus cucurbitae (assembly GCF_028554725.1). NCBI lineage: Eukaryota > Metazoa > Arthropoda > Insecta > Diptera > Tephritidae > Zeugodacus > Zeugodacus cucurbitae. Next base: position 18,432,625 of record NC_071671.1, read on the forward strand.
TAATTTAAAGTAGAACATATATTTATTTTTAAATAAAAAAAAATTAATGAAAATATGGATTAAGATGAGTTTTATATATTTTTTTATAGTTATTTATATTACAATCGTATACAATATAAAATCATATTTTAATCAAAAAAAGATAATTTAAACTTTAAATTAAATTTTATAAATTAATTTCTAATTAAAATTCCTTTTTAATTATATTAAAATGTATATTATATTAATTTAATTAAAATTTCAATAATTAAAAAAATGAAACATGTTGATTAAAAATAATAATAAAAATTATTTATTATAAAAAAAATAATAATAAAAATTATTTTTAATTTTTATCATTTTATTTTAGTTAATGTTTATACTCTCGCAACAAAAGTTGCTAAGAGAGTATTATAGTTTTGTCCACATAACGGTTGTTTATAAGTCCTAAAACTAAACGAAATGGCAATACACGAAAACATATAAAACGCCATAACTTAGCCATAAATTAAGCTATTGAAGTAAAATTTGGTATGAAGGATCGCACTATGAAGGGGCATATGTGGATGTATTTTTTGTTGAGGAAGTGGGCGTGGCTCCGCCCCCTACTAAGTTTTTTTGAGGAGTCGTTTTTTCAGGCATTTCCATATATAGTCCAAAAATGAAGGAAATCGGATTATAACCACGCCCACCTCCCATACAAAGGCTATATTGAAAACTACTAAAAATGCTTTAATTCAGTAAGGAAAACCAACAGAAACCTTAAATTTCATTATAAAGAAGGTACAGAAGAGCTGCACTAAAAAAGTTATAAAAAAATTTAAATGGGCGTGGTTCCGCCCACTTATGGGTAAAAAACAATATCTCCGAAACTACTCAACCAATTTCAATGAAATTCGGTTTGTAATATTTCCCTTGCATCCCAATTATATGTTGTGAAAATAGTCCAAATCGGTTCACAACCACGACTACTTCTTATATACCAGAACTTTGAAGTCGACCTGAACTTCGTTTACTCTACAATATATAAAGTAAGCACTAGTGAAGATATCGGAAAAGAACTTTGCACAAATACTAGATTTATAGTGTGGCATCGCCCTTTTAAAAATCGTCGAAATCGGACCATACATTTTAAAGGCCCCCATATGTCGAACATGAGGACCTCAGGGCTTTTAATTTTTTTTTCCGGAAATATAGCTAAGTCTCTCAGATATTTTGAAGAAATTCATAGGGAATATCTTTCATCTAATAATATGTCTCCATGTCTAAAATACTGGTCATAACTTGACCTAACTGAACTGAACTAAATTTTAGGTTTCCAACTTTCAATTGACTTTATACAATATGTATGACGAATATGTGGGTCAAATTGTGTATTATATATTATAAATAAAGTTAAATAAATAAATTGCGAGAGTATAAAATATTCGGTTACACCCGAACTTAGTCCTTCCTTACTTGTTTTTAATTAAAATATTAAATCATATAAAAATTTTAAAGAAAATAATTTTTAGTATTTTTTTTTTAATTTTAAACTTATATAAAAATTTAAATTTAAATTTTTTTCTAAAAATTTACAAAATTTTTGTATAACTATTTAACGCATCCGCAGTGCCTTTGACCTGACGTGATGTCAGCCCACTAACCGCAGTGTCTCGTAAATTTCAAGAAATTTATCACCAACGCAGTGGTCGTAAGTAGCCGAATGTGCGAATCATGTCATGAACTACAACCATAAAAGGTGTATGCAGTATTTTTATGCTTGTCACACACACATGGCTACCAACCAATTTATGCGATACATATGCATATAGACATATGTATGTATGTATAATTGTAACAACAAATGAAATGTATGAATATACTTAAGTAAATTTCCCAAAGGATATGCAACTATTCTCACGCTAACTTGAGGTGTTGCATATATGCAGTCACACGAAGACACATACACACTCTCCAAGCGCATTAACACACCTGCAGAGTGACATTAACACTCGCGCATGTAAATCGCATGAATTCTTTTTTTTTACATTTTTCTTTCTGTGTCCTACTTAAAATGCGTTGGTTGTCACTCCGAATGCGGCGCGTAACTTCAGCTGCGGCTCTCGTCGCAAGAATTTCTCCAAAAATGTCGTGCATTCATTTCATATAATATATATATGTGTGTGTGTGTGTTTATTTTTCATTGCTTGCACACCTAAAAATATGCTAATTATTGTGCAGTTTCATTTACTAATTTCGGCCCCGTAAGGACTCTTCGGTGTCACGTACGGTGAGCACTTTAATGAGCTGAATGATGGGCGTACACTCACTTTATTTACTTCGAAAATTCTTTTGCCACACACGAGTGTGCTGCCAAGCAATTTAGTGACAGCACTCACACCCACATAGCTAATATCAAAACGCACTCACGCACTTAGATAAGCTTCGTCGTTTCATATGACGAAAAAGCGCCATAAACAACCGCCTTTTTTATTTCTCCCCCAAAAAGTACTTCGTGTGTGCCATGTATGCAAGGCGGCTTTTACTGTTTTAATTAATTTGCACAATTAAATGTCTCTCGACATTTTAATAAGTTTTAATTAAACTTAATTTGTGGGCTTGCTGTGACACATGCGAATAATAAACAGAGTTGCACTTAAATAACGGTAAACAGCTGCTTGAGGGGATTATATGTGTATGTGTGGCAGGAGTGCATATGAATGAAATGATAAATGTTTTAATAAACTACTGACTTTTTTGAAACAAATAAAGGAACTGCAACGAAATATATTATTATTGCATTTTTGGTATAATACTCCAATATATTACTCCAATATATATAGGAGGATGGAGTCATATGTAGAAGTTCACGTAAGTGAGGAAAGTTTCTGACTGCCATTCACTTGGGAGTGGCCAGGAACGATTCTTTTACATGTGGCTCAAGCAGCTCACAACTTCCGGTCTTAGACCAAGTATCCTCTGGGTAGCCAACAGACATCCGTCTGGAAGCGAGCTAAAGTGAGAAGGCGAATCCCGCTTATGCGGTTGTGCGTAGGGCTTGGGACCCACCACATAAAAACGAATAACCAGTGAATAAGAAACACAGGCCTCGGATGAGAAACCCCCCTTTTGATGACGACCACGGCAAACGTATAAAGGACTATGATTTAAGGGCATGCACTTGGAATGTCCGGACCCTTAATTGGGAAGGTGCCTCTGCCCAGCTGGTTGATGTCTTCGTAAGAGTAAAGGCTGACATCACCGCAATCCAAGAAATACGATGGACGGGACAAGGACGGAAGAAGGTGGGTCCTTGTGACATCTACTACAGCGGCCATATAAAGGAGCGCAAATTCGGTGTGGGATTCTTGGTGGGAGAGAGACTCCGTCGTCGAGTCCTGGCATTCAATCCGGTGGATGAACGTCTAGCCACAATCTGCATCAAAGCGAGGTTCTTCAACATATCGCTGATTCGCGCCCACGCCCCGACGGAAGAGAAGGGCGAAGTGCTCAAAGATACCTTCTATGAGCGCCTAGAACGTACCTATGAGCGCTGCCCCCGCCACGATGTCAAAATCGTGCTTGGCGATTCCAACGCTAGGGTGGGTAAAGAAGGTTTTTTTGGCACAACAGTCGGAAAATTCAGCCTCCATGACGAAACATCACCAAACGGTCTGAGGCTGATCGACTTCGCCGGGGCCCGAAATATGGTCATCTGTAGTACTAGATTCCAGCATAAGAAAATCCATCAAGCTACTTGGCTGTCCCCGGATCGAATCACTCGCAACCAGATCGATCATGTTGTGATAGATGGACGACATGTCTCCAGTGTTTTTGATGTGCGTACGCTTCGTGGTCCCAACATCGACTCGGACCACTATCTTGTAGCAGCTACGCACCCGCCTCTGTGTAGAAAAGCGCACACGTCAACAAACACAAGGAAGATTCGACATCGAGAAGCTGCAATCACAACCGACAGCCGAACGATTTTCTACTCGACTTGCACTCCTGCTCTCTGAGAGCACTCATCAGCATCTCGGTATAAGGGACCTGTGGAATGGCATATCAAACTCCTTACGTACAGCTGTAACCGAAACCATTGGCTTTCGGAAAAGCCAAAAAAACAGGTGGTATGATGAGGATTATCGTCTCGCAGTGGAGAGAAAACAAACTGCCTACCTCGCAATGTTGCGATCGACCGCAACACGAGCGGGATGGGAAAGATACCGAGAGCTGAAGAGGGAAGCGAGACGCATTTGCAGAAAAAGAAATAAAAAGGCAGAAATGCGTGAGTATGAAGAGCTGGCCGACAGGGGTAATGCTCGAAAATTTTACGAAAAGATCCGGCGACTAACTGAAGGTTCCAAGACCGGAGCACACTCCTGTAGGACCCCCAGCGGTGATCTAGTGGTTGATGACCAGAGTATACTGTGTTTGTGGAGGGAACACTTCTCCAGCCTGCTGAATGGCAGTGACAGTACAACACCAGGAGATGGCGAACCCGATTCCCCAATCGACGACGATGGAACAGCTGTTCCATTGCCCGACCGTGAAGAAATTAGAATAGCAATTACCCGCTTGAAGAACAACAAGGCGGCGGGGGCCGATGGATTGCCGGCCGAGCTATTCAAATACGGCGGCGAAGAGCTGATAAGGTGCATGCATCAGCTTCTTTGCGAAATATGGTCGGAAGAAAGCATGCCCGACGATTGGAATCTCAGTGTACTCTGCCCAATCCACAAAAAGGGAGACCCCACAATCTGCGCCAACTATCGTGGGATAAGCCTCCTTAACATCGCTTATAAGGTTCTATCGAGCGTACTGTGTGAAAGACTAAAGCCCACCGTCAACAAACTGATTGGACCTTATCAGTGTGGCTTTAGACCTGGAAAATCCACAACTGACCATGCGCCAAATCTTGGAGAAGACCCGTGAAAAAAGGATCGACACACACCATCTATTTGTCGACTTTAAAGCTGCTTTCGACAGCACGAAAAGGAGCTGCCTTTATGCCGCGATGTCTGAATTTGGTATCCCCGCAAAACTAATACGGCTGTGTAAGTTGACGTAGAGCAACACCAAAAGCTCCGTCAGGATCGGGAAGGACCTCTCCGAGCCGTTCGATACCAAACGAGGTTTCAGACAAGGTGACTCGCTATCGTGCGACTTCTTTAACTTGATGCTGGAGAAAATTATAAGAGCTGCAGAGCTAAATAGAGAAGGTACAATCTTCTACAAGAGTGTACAGCTACTGGCGTACGCCGATGATATCGATATCATTGGAAACAACACCCGCGCCGTTAGTTCTGCTTTTTCCCGCCTGGATAAGGAAGCGAAGCGAATGGGACTGGTGGTGAACGAGGACAAGACGAAATATCTCCTGTCATCAAACAAACAGTCAGCGCATTCGCGTCTTGGCTCCCACGTCACTGTTGACAGTCATAACTTTGAAGTTGTAGATAATTTCGTATACCTAGGAACCAACATTAACACCGATAATAATGTCAGCCTTGAAATCCAACGCAGAATCACTCTTGCCAACAGGTGCTACTATGGACTGAGTAGGCAATTGAAAAGTAAAGTCCTCTCTCGACGAACAAAAACTAAACTCTACAAGTCCCTCATCATTCCCGTCCTACTTTATGGTGCAGAAGCGTGGACGGTGTCAACATCCGATGAGACGGCACTAGGAGTTTTCGATAGAAAGGTTTTGCGGAAGATTTACGGTCCCTTAAACATTGGCAACGGCGAATACCGCAGAAGATGGAATGATGAGCTGTATGTGTTGTTCGACGACATAGACATAGTCCAGCGAATAAAAAGACAGCGGCTACGCTGGCTGGGTCATGTTGTTCGAATGGATGAAAGTGCCCCTGAAAGTTTTCGATGCAGTACCCGCTGGTGGAAGCCGAGGAAGAGGGAGACCTCCACTCCGGTGGAAGGACCAGGTGGAGAAGGACCTGTCTTCACTTGGTATTACCAATTGGCGCCAAACCGCCAAAAGGAGAGATGCGTGGCGCACTGTTGTGTACTCGGCTATAACCGCGTAAGCGGTTTCTACGTCAGTTAAGAAGAAGAAGACTCCAATATATTAATTTATAATTTGTTTTAAGGTTGCCACCTATTGGAACTTTTTGAGTAAATAAAATTTTGAGTACAAAAAAAATTAACAAATAAATACAAATACGACAAATAAATTTTTAAAAAAGCTGTAATTAAAATATATTTTACAGAGTTGCCAACAGTTTAAAAAATAAACCCATAAAATTTAAGGAAAAATATTTTATTAGCATAACAATTAATTTATAGAAGTTTAAAAAGACTTATGTCATAAATTATTTTTGGAACAGGGTTGCCAAATGTTTAAAAAGCTTTTTATAGGACTTAATTTATTTATAAATGTAGATGAGCCCCAAACGCCTCTTCCTCTTGGAATTAAAAAAGAAAAACAAAATTTCCCGCAATTGTCGAGAATTCGTCTCAAAAAGTGACATTTTCAGTTGAGAATAAGTTTGGGATGCAAACAGATCTCTACAAATATTTTGTTGGTTTAATGTTGACATAAATGTCCAAGATCGATATAAAATAAAAATCGATTTAATCGACCAGTGCTTGACCCTAGAGACATCTATTGGAAAACGGCGGAAGCAAAGTTGTAGACCAATTCTATATATCTATATTAAAATTTTACAGTTTTAGAAGAAATTTCATTGAAAACAATTTCCGGAAGAGTTGCCACCTTTGAACAATTTATTTGAAAAAATCATTTGTGTAGTTTCAACCATGTTTGTAATGTATTTACACGTGTTGTACGACTCACTTCAAACCTAGAAATATGTATGCTTCGGTCGGTTAATACAAATACATAATCACTTAAGTTTATGGAAAGAATTACAACATTTTACTATGTCCAGTAATCTCTTACTATACTAAAGACATGTCGGGTACCATGAAAAATACATATATGCAACTTAGATAGTCCCGACTTCCAACATTGAAGTATTTGCATTTCGAGAGGTAGCCATATTCCTTATTAGGCTGGATGGTGAGAAGTTCCGGATTCCAGCAACTTTTCCCAACAAATTAACCACCAGGCTCTGGTTTATAATGCCTGTTAATCATAGATTATTACCATAATATGAAAACTAAGGACCAAACAAGCTTTAGCATACATATATACCGGAACAACCGGTTGTGAGTTGGTAGTCAAAGAAATTTCAATATCTTAGATTAGCATACTTGAATTTTAAAACAACCCTCAACGGCTTCTGAAATAAATAACATATAGTCAAAGGTACTTTAAAGTGATCTAATTAGGAGAGGGGGTTTCAAAGTGCAACTTCAATCAAACATTTTCCTATATCATTATCGAGAACTTCAAATAACTAGCACCAAGATCCCAAAACGGATACAATGATGATTACCAATTTACTAGTTCATATAAATGCAGCCCAACACGCGCTTAACAAATTTAAATAAAATACGATAAACCAAACTTTAATTCCTAAACTACTTAAATTTTCTGTTCTCAAACAAAGTGCAAACAAACCCCGCTAAGCTAAAAGTTAACTAGCCCAACTGCAAACAGGAACCGCAAGCTGTTACTCCTGTCGGCGGCGCATTTCCGACACCCTCATTGTGGAGCAACAGTTAACTGAACAGTTAACGCCAACAACATTTAATTAACTTAATTGAAATGCTCGATGAGTCGACAGAGTTTGATGGTAAACGCAAAGGCAGCTAAGCGCTTACTTCCGCGCACGGATATTGCACGTGGATAAGAGGTTTTCAACTCACTTAAATGGCATGGAAGGAAATTTAATGTGCGAGTACTCCAAGTACATATACAAATTTAAGACTATTTAGACTTTAGGCTGTTAAATAATTATTTTGAATATTTTCTAAAGGTGTTTTTAATGTTATAAGAGTCTTAAATTGTAGGGACATACATTCCTGCTTTGTATATTAATGCTTATTTATATCCTTTATGAAAATGGTGTGGTTCGATCCATAAAATTTAGGGATCTGTGTCGGGACGATTTAGCGATTTTTACCTTTGGTCTACATTTGTATATTTTTTTCATAGAAGATTAGTCAGTTGACACAACCTTACATATCGGCCGACTATAGTATATGGTCTCCAAAGAGCCTGTTGTCCAAATATGAGACTATCTACTATATCTACTATTTCCAAACAAAAAGTTATTTATTCTTAGAACGCTGATCCAAGTGTAAATTCACGGACTCAATTAATGTTTGAGGCATTATAGACCTTATTACTTTTTGTTGTCAAGCTTCGTCACTTTCCTTGAACACAGTTGGGTTCTGTATGAATTTATTATATGTGAAAAAGAAACGAACTCGTGAATAAAGTAAAGGACTCCCTTGGTGTTTACAGATACGGCAATGACTGTTCTAGGAAACATTTTGTTGTTCGAAGCCAGTCTCTCACAAGTGATCTTATATGTATTTAAGTAGAAACAGCTGGTTAAGAATATTTTTAGAGTTTTAAGACGTTTAGAATATTCAGGGGTACGGTTACTGAGTAACGTCGCGACTCTACATCGAAGAAAATTTTTCCATAATATTAAACATTGCCGAAACTCTGTTCAACTCGGGATCCATAAATTCCTTTGGTTCTAAATAAGATTTCGAATAAACCCATTGATTTTGTGGTGATCTTTTTAACCCAATCTAATTAGGAAGAACAAAATCCCAACTATCCGTTTCTAAAATAGTCGTTATACAGAGAGACAAAAGACACATTATCTGTGTTGGAAAGATCAAGAAGAATATAAATCGTGGAAATGAATTTATAAACCATTTTCTATAGAATTCACTAAAAAATATTATGGCGATATATCGTGTTAGCCATTACAAGTTGTCGACGGAGTTAGAAATACTTCAACAGTTCAAAATTCGTAAAAAAATATCGAATATTTTCAGGAAAGTCTTCGAAACTTTTAGCATCTACACAAATATTATATATTTTTTTATTATGAGTAAATATCATGTAATATGGACATACTTCAAGCGTATGTAGCGATCCCCAGCTGGCAGTCTCGCGGCGCCAAATTATTTGTATGCCTACCCTTACATCCTTTCGTTCAACGCCTTGTTAGTAAATTAATAAAGTGGTTTCTAAGGTTTCCTGTGACAGTGACATACGCACACTCACATTTTATACACATTTCTATAGATACATATTCTATAAAAGAGACTAGACTAGAGTAAAATATTAAACTGCGGTTTGTCCTTTTGTATTCGCATCAGAAGTGGTAAATATTTTCGAATATCAGTACATACTCTCCACTGGCCTAAATACAGCTTTGCTGTTAAATATTCGACTACTCCAAAAAGTACTAATTCAAATGAAAGTAGTTCGAAAGGGACCAAACATTTCGATTATAAACAATTATCTTACTTATATGAAATTAAACTTAATGGTTAATACACAATTTAACAAAATTCATTCATATTTATCCTACTGCACCAATATGAGACTGCTATATCTCTGCCCGAAATGTGACAGTTGACACTAACAGACTAGTTAAGGTTTCGGTTCATAGTAGTTACAACTACTTAATTTCACTACAGGGATGCTCGGCATATACCTATAAAGCCACATAAATACTTTTTTTTGTATTCGCCGCATTTCATTTTGACACTTACGACTAGGTATTGAATTACATTTTGGCACACTTGGAAAACAAAACAATAGAAATAAAAAGACGACAAAGACGTAGTGAAACTCAAATCAAATAAATCTCCCCAATGGCAATTGTTAGGGGGAAATGGAGCGAAAACTTATTGAAATTCATACGCAAATGTTGGCAGGAAAATCAATAACGGCTCATGTACACAAGTACTTATATATACATATGTTTAAGTATAAGGAGGGAGCCCGTAGGGCATGCAAATGGTATTTAGTATCGCGTAGACTGGAGGAAAATTCGTCGGTTTTTGCACTCGCCATAATTGAAATGTCAACACACGCGTACGCATTGTTGGAGCATAAAGTGTCGTGAGGCGTAACAAATGGGTCAGTCGCTTTTTTGAGTTTTTTGAGTTTTGGGAAAGCGGTTGGAAAAGTTGGTTGTTGATATAATGATATGTTTGGAGGAATTGTTGAATAGGGTTTGTTTTTACTAAACAAAACTAGTGACATTTTTTCTTGTTACTTATTTATACAGAGCCTACTTTAACAGATGATGTTCTTCTTCGTGTAAAAACGATTCTGAAATATTTTTCGAGATTCTTAATATATTCCAAACCGTAACCTTCGTTCCTTCCTTCACATAAATCCAACTTCGCACTGTACATAGTGTGTGGAGATTTTAGATATCAGAAATACTCGGCCCTTGACTTATTTATGCAATTTGCCGATGCTGTGATTTGAATCAGGGTCACTAGATTGGTAGATACAGAATTCATTTAATTTGGTTAAGGCTACTTAAAATAACATTGCACAGTGGTTCCGCCATAGGCCAAAAATCAAAAAATCCATCTCACGATGTCTACAGATGTCTTCTAAATTGTCCAAACTTCTTATTTGCAAACCGGGTTTTTCTAAAAATCTAACGGTACTTTCTAAAAATAGAGTTAAACGCATGAACAACTGTATTTTTTTAAAGCACATCAAACATTTTTTTTTAATATCGCTGCCACAACGAACTTCAATTTGTTCTGGTAATTGATCAGGGTAACGAATCAAGATTATTTTTAATGGATTTTGAAGCTAAAGGTATATATTTTAACTTGTGAAATTAATTAAAACTAACGTGATTTGTGTTTTTAGTGAAATAAGTGTTTTATATAATTTTTTTTTACCTTTTTTGTTGCGTCTTCTATTTGTTTACATAAAGTTTTAATTGTGTTCCCCCGCGATCCCCCTTTAATTATATTTTATATAGTTTTTAGCAGAGTCTTAAGGTAATAAAAGTGTTATAGTTGGGTGCGGAAAGTTGCGGATGTATTTGCAATCGTCAAAATACTAATGCCCTATGAATTCACTATTTTTACGTTCGAACTTTATAACTGGGCTAAGAAAGCTTGGAAAGAGGGATAAATCGTCGTTACGTTTACTACGTCGTACGGTTTACTAGAGGAGACATTTCAAGTTTTTGTTCTAATTATAATGGCTGTTGAATTGAGCTGAAATTGGTTGATAATTTGCTTTTTTCCTTTATAGGTTGAATGTGGGGGTTAGATGGGGGGGAAACTATAACGGCAAAACATGTTCAGCTTGTGTATCGCTTTCTTAATTTTTTTTTTTCAAAGCCTTACTGAAAGTTTTTACGCTCCAATTATGAACATGAGAAGTATTGTTGCGCATTATTGCCATATAATGCCAATTACTGTTATACGGAAGCTATAGGACCGATGGGGCCAATTTTTTTTTATATATATTTATAATATTTCTCTAGATTTTTCGTGAAAATTGTATAGCGATATCTCAACGGGAAGTATTTATGACCGCACCTTCATACAAGCCGAACCACTATGTATTGTGTCGATATATACTTGTTATACTCTCGCAACAAAAGTTGCTAAAGAGAGTATTATAGTTTTGTTCACCTAACGGTTGTTTGTAAGTCATAAAACTAAACGAGTTAGATATAGGTTATATATATCAAAATGATCAGGGTGACGAGACGAGTCAAAATCCGAATGTCTGTTGATCCGTCCGTCCGTCCGTCTGTCCGTGCAACGGATAACTTGAGTAAAAATTGAGATATCTTAACGAAACTTGGAACACGTATTCCTTGGCACCCTGAGGAGGTTGCTTTCGAAAATGGGCAAGATCGGACCATTGCCACGCCCACAAAATGGCGAAAACCGAAAACACAAAAAGTGTCATAACTAAGCCATAAATAAAGTTATGAAAATAAAATTTGGAGCATAGGATCGTATTAGGGAGGGGCACATTTGGATGTAATTTTTTTTGGAAAAGTGGGCGTGACCCCGCCCTCAAATAGGTTTTTTTGTATATAACTCGCAAACCAATAAAGCTATATAAACCAAACTTTCTGCAGTTAGTTATCTTACGTACCCCACTACACACAATGAAATTAGTTGAAATCGGATAGTAACCACGCCCACCTCCCATACAAAGGTTAGGTTGAAAATGACTAAAAGTGGGTTAACTCATTAACGAGAAACGTCAGAAACACTAAATTTTACATAAGAAATAGCAGAAGGAAGCTGCACTTAGATTTTTTTACAAAATGAAAAATGGGCGTGGCATCTCCCACTTATGGGTAAAAAACCATATCTCAGGAACTACTCGACCGATTTCAATGAAATTCGGTATATAATACTTTCTTGACACCCTGATGACACATGTGAAAAATTGATGAAATCGGTTCATAACCACGACAACTTCCCATATAACTCAATTTTGAATCCATCTGATTCCTTCACTTTATAATGTATACATAAGGAACCAATGAAGATAGCGGAATAAAACTTTGCACAAATAGTACATATCATCTCTGGCTTCAATTGTCGAAAACGGACTAAAACTTTTCAAGACCCTAGATATCGGACATGTTGAACTCAGCGCCTAAGGATGAATTTTAACCGAAAATATGGGTAAATCTCTCAGATATCGCAATTTAATTCAGAGGTAATTGTTTTCTTCTAATAGTGTGTCTCTGTTCCAAAAATTATTAAAATCGGATAATAACATCTCCTAGCTCCCATGTACCTAATTATAGTTTTTTCAAAAGTACGGTGGGCTTTAATCTACATATATGTATTGGTTAATATGTGAGATACTATATCTTTGCGAAATTAAGTGCTGGTGAAAATGAATGAAATCGGTTCAGGAATTACCTCAGCCTTCATACACTATATAGGACGATTTTTGTTATTCTATTAAACTTTGTGCCGAATTTATAGGTAAATTTGGGTGTTATCTTAATAAAATTTCTTCAATAAATTGCGAGAGTATAAAATGTTCGGTTGCACCCGAACTTAGCCTTTCCTTACTTGTTTTATAGTATGTTCTTCATCAAATAGAGTCGGATTCTTGATGAAAGCATATCCAATCCATATCATAACACGTGGTTGAGAGAACGGCAAAAGGACGAAAAGTCAGATCAATGACAACAGATTTCCCTTCTAAGAAGTACAGGAATGTGATCGGTATATTTCAGAATATACCCACTGCAATTTTTTATCAGTGCGCAATATAATGTAACAAAAAAATAGAAAATTAAATAGGCAGAGTACCATATATAGAAACTCGAATGATTTGCTAAGAGAATTTATACCCAGAATACGGAAAAAGGGGCAGAAAACTCATATAAATCAATATTTTTGGATTTAGTGATAGGAATCGATTAGTATATAATTTTACTAAGGCTTTACAGAATAGTATTTATTAAAAAATGATTGTAGTTAGTTGTGGATTTTGGCACAAAGAACTCCCATTTGAGTACTTATTTATACCTTAAAGTTGCGGTAGATGTCGCTGCTATATATTTATTTAATCATTTTTATGGAATTACATTTTTTTTCATTTACAGCATTTTTTTTAAACTGTTCTTGTTAAATAAGCCATAGAATTCAGCATATCCTATTTATGTTAAGAACATAGTTCTGGAATTCATCATATTTTAAAATTACTTGAAGAAATCTCTCCCTTGACATAAATATAAATTAGAGTTTTGACATTAAACTGGCTTCATTTCGCTAAATTTTGAAAAGTGGCGAATCTAACAACAACTGGTATAAATCTCAAAAAAGTGGTATAATCGAATTGTGATGAATTTGAGAGTAATTATACCACTTTAATAATGCAATTTCACATTTCTCTTACATCGAAATGAAACTCGCTTATGTGTATATATTTATGAAATATGTCCGATGGACCACACCGACGCTTTTAAAATTCCAGAAAAAAATCCAATAAAAAATAATTTATATTTAAGGGCTTAAAATCACTTCTACATGGGTGCTTATTTATGTATTAAAATTTCAAATTTATTCAAGCCATTTCATACACCACCCGCTAACATTACTAAATATGATTCACCAATAAATTATAGCTCACTAAGAATGCGAGGCACTTAGGCGACAAAGGGATACCTATACATTCAGACATACAATCATAAATGCTTGCCTGCTGGCTTCCAATCAAAAGTGCTTTAAACTTTTGTGATATTTCTTAATTTTATTGCTTTTTTCTATGCACACTGATTTGTGGCAGCTTCTAGTTAGGCGACTGCTAGCTGCCAGCGTTGTCTTTGAGCGCGTACTTAACCGTATCAAGAATAGTGCTTTATTGTAGTTGTTGCTTTGAAGACAATACTTCGTGGCTATTGTCACGAGAAAGCGCTATTTTAAGGAATTTTTATAATTCTTTATTTTAGATTTTTTTTTTGAATTTTTTATTTAAATTTTTTTTATTTTTCATTTTTTGAATCTTGTTTGTGTGTATAAAAAGCTTAAGAACTTTTTCTTTTATCGTCTGCTTTTATTAGCGATTTTATCATGCTTTCTTATACCTGTTCAAGTGAGAATCATTAAGCACAAGAAACTATTTTGGCTTTATTCTTATTTATTTATTTCTTTCTATTTTTTGTAGTTTCTTGTATGCGTGCGCCATAATTTCTCGATTTTAATGTTCGCTTTAATGCCGGCGGTTTAATTGGTCCAGCAATATCTATACAATAAATTTATAGAATAAAGTATAATAAATGCGCACAATTATCTACTAAATACGTGACAGAATATTTGGGGCAAATATGTAGACATACAGACATATGTATATACATACATACATCATATACAAAGTGTGTTTGCGTTTGTGGCAGCATTTTTGTAGACATTAGCAACAAGCTTGTCATTGCTTTGGTCACATTTTCCACCTTATAGTTGTTGTTGTTTGTTTGTTTGTTGTAGTAGGTATGTATGCCAATGGCTTGTTTGTCGCCATCGTCAGTGTTGCTGTCACAATGCTGACACCACCGACAACGCCATCAACGCCTTAATCATCCACCTTCACTTGTAGCTTCTCCATTGCTACAAATTGTTGTTGCTGGCTGCTAGGCGTGATGAGAGATATTGCTGTTGTTGTTGTTTTTCCAATAGCCAGCATTATGTGCTTAGCAACACATGCGCATGTCAATGGTATCATATGTATCCAAGCAAATCTCCCTCAGCCTCATGGCGACAATTCCTCTAGAACGTGAACGTATTGAAAAATCACAGGGTTGCTTTTGATACATAAATACGTGGATACGTGAGTTTATAACACCAGGTGGATGTTTTAGTTGCCTTTTGTATTGTTATTTGTTAAAAGGGATGCTGTAAAATTACAGAGATTTTACATGGACCCTTACACTTCTTATACGAAAGTGGTTGTTCGCTATTATTTCGATTGGCGAAAATTCAGGGTTGATTTTCACTATATTTTGCATAGTACAACATTTCTTGAGAAGGGTGGGTGGAAACTGAATAAGCGGGTTGGTTCCTAGATTCGAATGTAGCCGAGAAAACAATTAGAATTATAATAGAAAAAGAAAATAAGTTGAATATCTCGACTTGCGAGTGTCTTCTTCTTGACTGGCGTAGAAACCTCTTACGCGGTTATAGCCGAGTCCACAACAGCGCGCCACGCATCTCTCTTTTTGGCAGTTTGGCGCCAATTTGTAATACCAAGTGAAGACAGGCCCTTCTCCACCTGGTCCTTCCATCGGAGTGGAGGTCTCCCTCTTCTTCGGCTTCCACCAGCGGGTACTGCATCGAATACTTTCAGAGCTGGAGTACTTTTGTCCATTCGAATAACATGACCTAGCCAGCGTAGCCGCTGTCTTTTTATTCGCTGGACTATGTCTATGTCGTCGAATAACACATTCAGCTCATCATTCCATCTTCTGTGGTATTCGCCGTTGCCAATGTTTAAGGGACCATAAATCTTCCGCAAAACCTTTCTATCGAAAACTAGTAGTGCCGTCTCATCGGAAGTTGACACCGTCCACGCTTCTGCACCATAAAGTAGGACGGGAATGATGAGGGACTTGTAGAGTTTAGTTTTTGTTCGTCGAGAGAGGACTTTACTTTTCAATAGCCTACTTAGTCCATAGTAGCACCTGTTGGCAAGAGTGGAGGATGAAGTCATATGTAGAAGTTCACGTAAGTGAGGAAAGTTTCTAACTGCCATTCACTTGGGAGTGGCCAGGAACGATTCTTTTGTATATGGCTCAAGCAGGTCACGACTTCCGGTCTTAGACCAAGTATCCTCTGGGTAGCCAACAGACATCCGTCTGGAAGCGAGCTAAAGTGAGAAGGCGAATCCCGTTTATGCGGTTGTGCGTAGGGTTTGGGACCCACCACATAAAAACGAAGAACCAATGAATAAGAAGCAACAGCCTCGGATGAGACACCCCCCTTTTGATGACGACCACAGCAAACGACTTGCGGGTGTACACCTGACATAAAGAGGCTCATAAAATCCATGAGATCATCATGGGCGGTTTAAGATAATGTCATTACATTATATGTGGATCCGGCCGAACTTTAGTATGATGCTTAAACTCAACAGTTTGGAAAACTCCCTAAAAAACTCTAGCCAGATCTATGAAAGGTAACCTTCAAATCGTTTATGCTTTGATTACTCATAAATTTGTTTAAAAATAAGATAGTCTATGTCTTAATATTTGCTTCTCCGCCCAACTAAAAGTCAGATCTTGCCATGACATTTTTTTAAAGCCGGACATGGTGAAAATTTTTTTATACTGTCGTCACTTTTCCTATAGTCAATATAAGAATGAAAACGATCTTGATCTCTTGTAACTTCTCAAAATGTAAACACCAAGGTCATTGGTGTCATCAAAAGTCATTGGCTCCACCAAAAGTCATTGACCACCTAGTTCCTAGGTATTCAATAATATGATTATAGTAGACTTCGACTGACAAGAAGATCTCAGAAACTACTCGACCAATTTCAACGATATTCGGTACGAACTATTTCCTTGAACACAATGCTATAATTTGAAAATGGGCGAAATCGATTCAAGGATATAATTTAGTCTGGTGGCAAATATACTTGAAATCGGTTCAGGAATTATTCCAGCCATCATATAGTATATATATTGACTTTTGTTATTCTATCGAATATGGGTCACATTGTGTGTTCTCTTAATAAAATTAAATAAATAAATTGAGAGTATATAATGTTCAGTTACACCCGGACTTTGTTCTTCATTACTGTTTTATATGGAGATATTTCAAAAACTAAAGCTTAAACTGTTGCTCTGATTTCTCAAAGTAAAACATATTCCTAAATCATTCCTACAACTGTTTCTGATCTATTTTCCTTTAATGAATTACATAATTGTGCGCATGTATGTTTATAAACATTTCAAAAATTTCTTAAGTGCTTACGTGTTTACGTGCACCCTAATTTCCATGCCACAAACGCATGTCATACCGCATTACAACTAATTAGAGTAGAAATCAAAGAAAACAATTATAACGACACATGCAATGACAGAAGGACCAAAAAATATATCATAAATGAAAGTAAAGAAAGAAAGTAAAAAAATACTTAGTTCAATTCGTTATGAAGTTTTTTTGAAATTCAAGCTAACTGCTGATTTAATTTTCTGATAATACAACTTGGAGTATGCATATCTTGTAATTGTACTGCACTTCATATATCATATATGAATTTTAATCATAATTGTAAAATGTTAATGTGGATAGCATTACTTATTGCATGACTAGCCTGCATTCACAACATTGTACTGCCATTACTAAATATACTACTCAACGTACCCACCACACCAAAATCACAATAAATTTGGTAGTAAGGGCTTGTACTGCAACGGAGTTTGGCTTGACATGTTTTTGACTGTTAAAAATAAAAAAAAGTTAGCAAAATATTTACTTGAAATATAAAAATATAAGCTTTGGAAGTAAACCAAATGTTTCCGCTGAGTTAAAATGTTGCAATGTCTTAACGCCTTGAAGTATGTTAATGTTATGACATAGGTGTTGTTGGATGTATGACGTAATTATTAATTTTGCTCCATTCTTATACTCTCGATACAATGTTGCTAAGAGAGTATTATAGTTTTGACTACATAACGGTTGTTTGTCATAAAACTAAACGAGTTAGATATAGGGTTATATGAAAATGTTTATGATAACGAGACGACTTAAAATCGGATATGATATTTTTATGACACCCTGATAACACAGATGAAAAATTAGCGCAATCGTTTCACAACCACGCCATTTTGAGTTCATCTGATTCATTTACTTTATAATATATATTAGGAACCTATGAAAACCGCGGAATACAACTTTACATAAATACTGTATTTGAGTTGTGGCATCACTTGGAAAATTTGTGGAAATCGGATGCCCCGGATATCAGACATGAAGAACTCAGTGCTTAAGGGAAATTTTTCACCGAAAATATCGGTAAATCTCTCAGATATTTTAATTTAATTCAGAGATAATCTTTTACTTCTAATAGTGTGTCTCTGTACCAAAAATGGTTAAAATCGGTTCATAAATTGCCCTAGCTCCCATTTAACTTATATTCGGATTATCAAACTTCCGGTGGGCTTCATACCGCATATAATGGTTATAACTTTGCAAAATTAAGTGGGCATATAGTTTTGAATATAGTGTACCTTGGTGGTGAAAATGAGTGAAATCGGTTCAGGAATTATCTCTGCCTCATATACTATACTGAGTACGAAGAGCTTGAGAAGCTGGCAGACAGAGGGAATGCTCGAAAATTTTATGAAAAAATGAAGCGACTTAACGAAGGTTTCAAGACCGGAGCATCCTCATGTAGAGACCAAGGTGGTAATCTGGTAACCGATGTCCAGAGCATACTGGGATTATGGAGGGAACACTTCTACGACCTGCTGAATGGCAGTGAGAGTACAACACCAGGAGATGGCGAACCCGATCCCCCAATCGATGACGATGGAACAGATGTTCCATTACCCGACCATGAAGAAATTCGAATAGCAATTACCCGCTTGAAGAACAACAAAGCGGCGGGGGCCGATAGATTACCGGCAGAACTATTCAAATACGGCGGCGAAGAACTGATAAGGTGCATGCATCAGCTTCTTTGCAGAATATGGTCGGAAGAAAGCATGCCTGACGATTGGAATCTCAGTATGCTCTGCCCAATCCATAAAAAGGGAGATCCCACCATCTGCGCCAATTACCGTGGGATCAGCCTCCTAAATATCGCATACAAGGTTCTATCGAGCGTACTGTGTGAAAGACTAAAGCCCATCGTCAACAAACTGATTGGACCTTATCAGTGTGGCTTTAGACCTGGAAAATCGACATCTGACCAGATATTCACCATGCGCCAAGTCTTGGAGAAGACCCGTGAAAAGAGGATCGGCACACACCACCTTTTTGTCGATTTTAAAGCTGCTTTCGACAGCACGAAAAGGAGTTGCCTTTACGCCGCGATGTCTGAATTTGGTATCCCCGCAAAACTAATACGGCTGTGTAAGTTGACGTTGAGCAACACCAAAAGCTCCGTCATGATTGGGAAGGACCTCTCCGAGCCGTTCGATACCAAACGAGGTTGCAGACAAGGTGACTCACTATCGTGCGACTTCTTTAACCTGATGCTGGAAAAAATTATAAGAGCTGCAGAGCTAAACCGAGAAGGTACAATCTGGGAACCAGCATCAACAACACGAACAATGTCAGCCTCGAAATCCAGCGCAGAATAACTCTTGCCAACAGGTGCTACTTTGGACTGAGTAGGCAATTGAAAAGTAAAGTCCTCTCTCGACGAACCAAAATCAAGCTCTACAAGTCGCTTATCATTCCCGTCCTGCTTTACGGTGCAGAAGCGTGGACGATGTCAACATCCGATGAGACGGCACTAGGAGTTTTCGAGAGAAAGGTTTTGCGGATGATTTATGGTCCCTTAAACTTTGGTAACGGCGAATACCGCAGACGATGGAACGATGAGCTGTATGTGTTATTCGACGACATAGACATAGTCCAGCGAATAAAAAGACAGCGGCTACGCTGGCTAGGTCATGTTGTCCGAATGGACGAAAGCACTCCAGACCTGAAAGTGTTCGATGCAGTACCCGCCGGAGGAAGCCGAGGAAGGGGAAGGCCTCCACTCCGTTGGAGGGACCAGGTGGAGAGCGACCTGATTATACTTGGGATCTCCAACTGACGCCGAACTGCGAAGGAGAGAGAGAGGTGGCGCACTATCGTCGATTCGGCTATAACCGGCTAAACGGTTGCAACGCCAATCACATATACTATATATGATGATTTTCGTTATTCTATTGGACTTTACGCCGAATATATGGGTAAATTTGTGTGGTAACTAAATAAATTGCGAGAGTATAAAATATTCGGTTGATTGATAATTGTTGATATTATTTTTTTGTGCTTTGAAATCTTTAACATTTTTCAGGAACCCATTCTTAACGGAGGTATTTTTTAGTTTTTCGACTATATTTGTCAAGACAATAATTAGAAAAAATACATGCAAGTTTAGTGATTGGATTTCGTTACTTTAGCATACTTTCTATGCACCTCTAGCCTACAAGAAAATAAGTCTATAGTTTTCCGTTAACAAGAAATACAAATGTCCACTTAATGCTGCTTAGTTAATACTCATGCGATCCGGACTATTTTACGTCGAAATAGTAAAGGTGGCTTATTACTGACTTAACCAAGATGGTAATTTTTAGGAAATTTTTTCGAAAAAACTGCCAAAAATCCCATTATTTTTGCTTAAAGAACACATAACTACTTTCCTAGATTTTTTTTTTTTAATTTGAGACACCCTGAAAATCTAGAACCATGAAGTGTGCAAAAATCAAAACTTGTTAAAGCTAACCGAGGACTAGAAACATGCTCTACTGAAAATTTTGTGATACTCCAAAGTCAAACACACGAGTGACAGTTAGACCCTTAGCACAATTGGATAGAAATTTCGAAGTATATGAAAATATACATAAGTGCATGTTATAGATCTCACATTACACTTTATTGCCGCATAACAACACATTGAGCTTGGCAGCGTCGCCCCGTTCGCATATCCTTAGACAGTTCCTTAATATGTGTATACACCACGAAATATGAACGAATATTTATTTCTATATAATATTGTCCGCCCCTCGCTGCGTCCAAATATACACAACGTAGCATAAATATCGTTTTTACAACGACATTTGTTTAGTGGCGCCAAATAGCAACGTTATACCCACCAAACAAGCTCCTCATTACTCAGTGCCGCCATCGTCTGCTAACTGCTTCCACGCTTACAAGTTCCGCTGCCTTCCTGTGAGCTTCCACTTCCATCGGCAAATTGTTACGCTCAATGAACTATGTACACACTTCTGTATGTATGTATGTACATATGTGTTTGTGTAAGTAATCCAAGTTTCTGTTTTGTTTGCTGACTCCTAATTTATTCCTTACCCTTACTTTTATTTGGTTTCCTTTGGCGTTTGCGTTGTTCTAATTATGAAATCATGCGAAACCTTTCAAGTGTCGCAGAAACTACTGTTTTGTTGGTGTTTTCTTTTATTTTTGTTTGGCGTCTCCTTGGTGGGGAGCGCAAGTTACACTTTGTTTATCGCAAACACAACTGACGCAGGAATTACAAACGGAATTACATACAATATAGTTTGTACTATATTTTAACTTAGTATCCATGCTAAGTAGTGTGTACATACATACTATACTACTGACTTACTAACCTGAAATTCCGCTACATCCTTTTGTAGCTTTCTTTGACTTCCACCTTTCATTCGAATTGTCTCTGTAAGTATGTACGCATGTGTACATATTACTGAACAACAGATAGTTATTCCGTTCACTAGGTCACAGAACCTCTTTACGAGGGTAGTTGATGAATCAGAGTCTGTCTGTAAACTTAAAATACAGCCCTTTTCCAGCTTATATTACAGATGCTCTGAAGGGTAGAAGTTTCATCTTCGAATATAATAAAAAATATATATTTCGAAAAATACTGGACCCCTAATAAAATCTGTCATATAAGCTTGACGAAATAGTTGTATACACCATTGAATTAAGAAAAATTTATGATTATTTCTATATTTTTTTTTTTTATTTTTATTAGCTATATCCTGTAATTAATAATATTTTTTTTTAAAGTCGTTTTTTCGAACTGCGCATCCAAATATTTTGATTTTAAAGACTGAATTCGAAAATCGGAGAATTCACTTTATTCACTAATGGCTCAATCACCCGGAAAAAATTAGTTTGGTCCAATACCCAGCCGAGTGTTAGCTGAGGCTAGAAACCTCTCAATTCATTTAGGAAATCAGCTTGCTGCAAATATTTGAACTTATAAAATCAGAGAATCTTGAGTATATATTCGGTAGTTGCTTAGATTATCACCTACGAAACTTACTTAAACTCAGAAAAATCTGAAGCTGAGTACATAAGTATATCTTATGCGTTCTAAACCTTTATACAAAATATTTGGTAATACCAAAAGACCATCATCAGTCAATATCAAAACCCCTACATAATCAAAAACATTTAATTATATTAGTAATATTTACCCTATAAATTTAAAGTACGAGTATAGGTAGATTAACTTCTAAAGGATTAGAATATGAAGTATTTTTTAAAGAGAGAATGATAATTGAGTTTTTATGTTCTAAAATTTAAAAAAAAGTATCTTCTTTTTTTTGATACTTTCGTCCAATCAAAAAGACCTTTTGACCAAAGGCACTTCAAAAAAACTTTCCAAATATGTAATAATTTTCTAAGGTAAAGTTCTACTAATGACTTTTGAACTTCACTGTTTGAGCGACTTCTTGACTTAATGACCGGTGTGATGGTTGTAGTAGGTTTAAATTCAACCATCTTAATTCCAATAGACATTAAGATTAATCATGTCCCAAATTTTCTTATGGCAGCGACTTCTTTGTGCTTTTAATCTGAAGAATCTTGTAATAAATATTGAAGATAACGTAATTTTCCAAGACTCCCATAGAATGGTTTCTCAAATTACAGTCCAAAATACCGCTTTATTTAATGGATTAATTGTTCTTTGAGTGACTAGTTTACCTAACCACTTTTGACTCTTATATGTATATATTTTATATCTACTTCTATATTCTTTCCCGTACTTACTATTGTTGCACTAACCTTTTAATAGGTCACTTGCATTATCTGCTTTTTTGTCTCCCACTTGTTTGTCGCATATATTTTATTGTTTTGCGTTCGTGTGTATTGATAGCAGGTTTAGTTGGTATGCGCCCTCAATGTCTTCCTTTCTTGCTTGTTATTTCTTTAGCTTTGTTGTCACGTCTCCACTTAACAAACGCAATCAACTTTTTGCAATTTATCACCACCATTGTTGCGTCAAAGGAGTATTTTCAATGGAGTCCTCATTCTTCTATACATATTTATAACCTATAAAAGCTACTCGTTTAGATAATCTGATAGATAGTGGATGGTCACATAATTAAAGCAAAGGGACATTTGATTATTGCAAAATGTTTAGTCAAGCTTCCTGTCTCTGAGCGTAACCAGGTCTTCAAATTGCTACAGCAGTTTCTGTCAGACTTTTATATCAATAGACTCGAAAAATTGCACATCAATACCTCTGTAGTAAGAGCCACCGATGTTATATACATACTATATTTATTTGGGATTGTAACCCACTATTCATAGGATACTACTTTGAAGAAAGATAAATACGATCTACGGACTTTTGTAAATATCCAAAAAGGAAAAACAAATTAATAATATGGGTACTTTTATCTTGAAAACATTTCTTCATCAAAAAATGTCGTTGACTATTCTAATATATGTCGATTTCGAATAGTAGAAGGATCAAGTCGCAACGTAAGATCCGAACCAGCGAAAACATTTTCACTTTACCCTTAGTTTTGAATTTGTGAACCTTAAATTAAATTTGCATTATGATTTCACTTAAAATAAAGCTTTCGAGATTTTACATGCGAGATTTTAAAGCTTTCACTTTTCCACATTGAGTTCAAATAAACTGTCATTCATGTTAAACAATTGTTAAAAAATATAAATTAAAATAAAACACATCAATTGCTTTTGTTGTTTTTTTTTTTGTTTTTTTTTTTTTATTGATCCAACATAAATTGGCAATATGATTTCGTGTTGTTGTGTATATTATCTCAGTGTGTCTGTGTGGTGTATTTTATCTCAGTTATTCGCCATAGTGTAATTTAATTTAGCTTTTTCCATCGTACCAAACATACTTGCAAGCAAGCTTTTGAGCTTTTGTGAACTTTCACGTGTGTGCTTAAAAAGCTTTCACTGAATTTCTTTCTCTCTTTTCGTGTTCATTATTTTGCTTTTCTTTCAACTTGTCTCTTGAAGTGTGTGAAGACGGTTTGTTGTCTTATTTATGCTGTTTTTATTTTATTTTTATTAATGTTTTTTAAATATTTTATTTTTGTGTATGTAAGTGTGAGTGTCTGTGCCTTTGTATTTGTAAGTATATATGACATTGCATTAAAATTACATTTACGAATATTCACTCTCGTTTCAAATTTTTCATCTACTACTTTTTTATAATTTCATAAATTTTCTTCGCTCACATTCGGCTAATCAGCTTTCATCATTATTTATGTTTTTCATTTTTTCATTTATTATTATTTTTTCTTTTAAGAAGTTTAATATTTTCTTGTCGTATTAATACAAACCTTACATGTATTCATTATTTATTTTAAATAATTCATTTTCATTATTTTGTTTTTGAGTTTTGAGTAATTTTAGAGAGGAGTATGTAGAGGAGTTGCATTGTGTGAGTACCAAACTCGTTAATTTTGCTGTGATGTTTTGCTTGGTATTTGCCTTTATGCGTATCTTTTCATCGATTTCATTATTCATCCATTTCATTTTTCATCATTTTCATGAATTCATCACTTTCATCAGTTTCATCATTTTCATAAATTATATGAATAATGTGATTTCATGCCTTTTCTTTTTAATAATGAATATGTGCGCATTTAGCGTTTTCACTTCCTTTGATGTAATGTATGTATGCACTTAATATTACATATTTATGTATATAAGTTTTATTATGTATGAATGTATGATGAATACTATGTATTATGTATGATGTATGAGATGGCATGATATTTTGATTCAATTCGTTTCACTACAAACTAGTTATGTAAAAGTATCTGTGTGTTGCATTTTAACTTACATTCCACAACACTTTTCATCCTTTTGATGTATAGCGATGAATATGCTTTAAAAATCATACAGATTTCACTTAAAATAATTTTCTATTCATTAAACTTTTACAAAAGCCTCACTTGAATAGCACACTAATTGCTACAAATCGTATGAATTTGTAGCCGAGTTATTTCAATTATGAATTTTCATCGTTACTGTTACATATTTTCATTTAATTATTGTATAAATATAATTGAGTTAGAAAAATGCTTATAATTATAAATAGTATTTAATGTAGAAGCGTTTTCGGGTCATGCAAGCAACACAAACATTTAAAAGCGAATAATTTTATATATGTATTTAGTAAAAAAATTCATTACATAAGTGATGTATGATATATGAATTCATCATTTAGATGTATGAAATGTATGTACTTATGTTAGTTTATGTATTTTATGTTATTTATGATTTTATGATTTTTACGTAGCATTGTGCGAGCGTGAGCAAGTGCGTGAGTGCGTACGTCTGTTAGATGTATATGTATGTATATTCGATGAATTCGTTAGTTAGCACATAATCTCATATTTTCTACTACTTCTGACATCACTTTTTGCTTGCTTTCAATCGTACGCGGCGCATTTGTGCGGTTTTCATCCAAACGACGAAAGTATACTTTCGCTTGTTTTCATGTTATTTTTCAAACAGTTTAACATTGTGTTGTAATTTCTCGTATAGCTCTCATCAACTTTATACTTATTTTTACCATTTTTTATATTTAATTTAATTAATGTATACATACATATATAATAGTTATGTAAAATGTAAAGTGAGAGTAGTTATGTATTTATGTAATTCTTATGCTTAATTTGAATAATTTTGTATTTCTCATAATTGCCAAAAACACGAATTTTGTAAACGTTTTAATTTCATTTTTTGTTTTTTTTTTGGAATTTTGATTTTTGATTTCAATTTGCAAATTTTTCAATACGAATATTTGTGATTTCGCTTTCGCTGCCTAAAGATTTCACGTCAATATGTATTTGTTATAGTAATTTTATTTTTGTTTTTATTATTTAGAAAGAGTGTCAGTTAAACGTCTAATAAATATCGAAAAATTGCTTTTCTCCATATTCGACCTTTAACTTTCTCGTTTTTTTTTCAAGTATATTATTACAATTTGGAAATATAATATTAGTAAGCTAAATGCTAGTTTAATATGTATGTTTGTTAATATTTGTAATATTTTATTTTGTATATATGTATGTATGCTTTTTGTTAGCAATAATTTCACAACACTACATTTATTTATTTATAAATGGTAAATCGACGAATTTTCGTTTATTATTTTTTTTTTTTTGTATGAGTTCTTTTATATTTAATATTATTTTATAAATGTTTGAGAAAAATATATTTTAATTACACTAAATTAAATAGTAATGGAATTGTATTTGTGTTTGTGTATTTATAAATTGGCTAAAGTGTGTTACAAAAGGCTTAGGTACTAAAGTAAAATAAATAGTTTTTCCATTTTTTTGTCTAATCATATAAATGTAATAATTTCCTTGTAAATAGTAATAAATAACAAATATAAAAATATTAGCGTAGAGAGAAAAATATGGAAAAATTATAAACAAATAAATTTTTAGAATCAGTATTTTGAAAGCTAATTTAAAAATTTTAAACGTAATAATAAAATTAAAAAAAAATATATAATTTTAGAATTTTTTTCTTTAAAACTAATCTTTTTAAATTAGTAATAAATTAAACATCATAGATCAACACAAATGATTAAAAAAAATTAATTACTAACAAAAAAAAACATTTTTTCTAGATTCTGATATAAAATCAATTTTAATAATATTTTTTACTATAATCATAAGCAGATTGCAAAGTTCAAAATGTTGTGCTTTTTCCCAAGAGCAAAACTATGTTAAATAAATTATTAAAAAAAGGTTACCGAACTAAAATTTGAAATGAAAACAGATTTAAATTTTTAATTGAAAAAATTATCATTATTAAAAAAATTAAATTAAATAGTGTATAATTGCATATTATGAAATAAAAATAATATTTTTAAAAATTTAATGGGATAAACAAAAATAGTTTTTTTATTACTGAATTTTAAAAAATATTAATTAATATTAATATTTTAAAAATATAATGAGATAAACAAAAAATTATTACTAAATTAAAAAAATAGTAATTTCAATAAAACAACAATTACACTTGATAAAAATTATTTAAAAGTATTATTTTTTAAGTTTTAAAATAAAATGTTAGTTTACAAAATATTTATAAAAAAAAAACATTTATTTAAAGTTGGTAATATTAATTTTTATTAAAAAAATATTAACAAAAAAATTTGTTTAATTAAGGGATCAGAAAAAAATAAATTGATTTTTAATTAAATAAAATACTAAATAAATGTGCGCTATAGTTGTCACTCAACTAAAGAAATCTATTACTGACTGCGCTAATCAACCACAACATTATCTGTAGCATGCTTTTAGGCGCAACGCGTTGATAAAGTGGTTCACTTAATGGAGTTGTCGGTAAAGCAGTTCAGTGGGGGGCTTGCTTTGGCAATAAAAAACGGAATAGTAGTAACTCTAATATTTTTAAATTCAAGTAAAAATAAATATAAAATATTTAGAAACTATAATTCATAATATTGATTAAAAAAATACATAACTAATATTACTGTCAGAGAAAAAAATATATAAAAATAATTTGTGGTACCACAAACATCACTTCCGTACTTGAGCAATATTTAGACATATTTTTTTCCAATCTTTTTTTCAAAAAGGTCATTTCATTTATTAAGCTATTTAAATATGTCGGATTTATTTTACTTGAATCAGTCTTTTTATATGGAAGTGGATTAAGGAGCCACTGAAGAGCTGATTTTTTGAACTAAAAAAAAAAATTATGAAGTAAATTAAGTAAATAGAGATCTATAAATAAATGAAAATTGAATTAAAAAAGCTTCAGTTCAATTAAAATTATATTATAAAAATGAATTAGAAATAATGTTTATCAAATATCTACTTAAAAAACACCGAAAAAGCTATTTTGAGGCGTTGAACAAAATAAAAAATATAAAATTTAAAAAAAAAAATACAAGAAAAATTTGCAAATTAAAGCAAAGAAAAAATATTATAAATTATAGTTTTCAAAAAAACAAACTTTATTATTATTTTAAATTCAATCTTATAAAGAAAAATAAATCAATTTAAAAAAATGTAATTTGTTTAAAATATTAAAAATATTTTCAACTGAAAATCAATTTAAATAATACTGAAGAAAAATTTAATAAACATTAAAGTAAATAAATATTTTTAACTTTATTTTCAATGTTAAAAAATTGAAAATATGTAAAAAATTTAGATAATAATATGTATAATAAAAGTATTTTAAACCTAGCATTTAATTTTTTTAATATAAAAATTTTTCAAATATAATTTAAAAAACACATTGAAATTTCAAAAATTTATAAAAATAACACATGTTTAAAACTACTCAGTATTATAACTATTTTTATTTGCATAAAAAATATATTTTTTTTTCGAAAATATTCTTTGTCAATAAAATAATACAAACCTTTCAAAGATAACTTCAAATTATTTAAAAAAAATAATTTCAAAAAACCTGAAATAAAAATTTTTTCGAAAAATAATAAAAAGAACAAAAAATATTTTAATTGAAAAAAATCAAAGTCATATATTTTTTATAGCAAGTAAAGCATTTTACATTTTACAAAAAAAAATTCGAGTATATGTAACTTAACGGTAAAATGTAACATCAGAAACTTGTTTATCACTTAAAGCTAAGAAATCTTAAACAATAATAATAAAGTATAGTATAGTATACCCAATGTAAAATATATATAAATTAAAAAATCGAAAAAATGTAGGCAGAGAAGAAAGCAATACACTTTAGTACCTAAGCATTTTGTGGACACAAAAACAAAAGTAAAATTTATTTAAAGCTAACTAAAGTGCGTTTTTTTTTTTGTTGGAGGTGCAAAAGTGAAAAGTGTGTGAGAAAATGTGTGTTTTGTGGTTGGAGTTATTTTGTATAATACAAATTACAGTGTAGGAATTGCAGCGTTGCAGGGTTGTATTTGTGTATTTGTGGCATTTATCTTGAGTGCAAGTGAAATTACATGAAATTGTGAAAATTTAATACAATTTTTTTTTGTATAAATAATTTTTACAATTGCCAACTGAACACTTAACGTGGAAGCGAAGAGTTGCATTCAAAGTTTAGCTTTGTCTTGTTTGTAGGAAGAACTTGAATAGTTTCGAGTAATTTGTGCGTGACAGAAACTTTTTTCGTTACTTATACAATTTAGTTTAGGTTTATAAAAATAAATATAATTTTACAAAAATTATGAGCACTTGCAAATAGTCGTATGCTTTGCATTTTTTTTAATAAAAAGTTGAAAAAATTAAAAAAAATAAAAAAGTTGGAAGAACAGTTTAAAATCTCATTTATAGTTAAAATTGCGCTTTTCAGAAATTTACTTTTAAATAATTAAATAAAAAATATATAATTTACTAGGTGCTTGGCAGTTGCAGATGAGGAAAAATTAAAAATACTAGATTAGCTGAGTTGGAAAATTGTAAATATTTTTAAAAATCTCAAAATTTTAATTTTTTAATATTTGTTTTTTTTTTTCAGAAATATTTAATTATTTCTAACTTGTTACACAATTTAGTGATTGAAATTGGTTATTTAAAATTAATTTTTTCGATTGTAATATTAGAAATTTCCAATTTTTTTTCGTTTTTTTGAAAGAAAATAATTAAAGTTTTTTCAAGCAATTTTTTCTAGTTTAAAATTTAGTTTTTTATTTTTTTATTATAATTTCAGGATAAAACTGTTACTAAAAAATTTGAAATTTAAAATAGAAATTTATATTTTTTTTTGTAAAAACAATTGTTTCTGTTCATAAACCAAGCACCTAATATAATGAATAAGAATTGAGTTTATCAACTTGATAGAAACTTGATATTCAGCGAATATTTTTAAATAAAATATTTTACTTTCAAAATTTTATCGCTCACCAATCTTTATGTATCTTTGCTTATAATTAAAAATTAATGACTACCTTGTTTACACCAGCAAACAAGGCTTATATCACTCAATAAAGAATTAGCAAATCGCATGCGTTGCAGTTTAATAAAAAATATTTTTTTTTGAATTTTTGAATTTTTAAATAAATAATTGAAATTAAAATTTTTAAATAAAAAATTTAAATTGAAATTTTTAAATTTCAATACAGTTTTATTAATTTTAACTGTTAATTACTACTATCAAAAGTTGTGAGAATTTTTTAGTTTACAAATTTTTGATTTTCAATTTATACCAGAAAATATTATTTTGAAAATTATAAAAAAAAAAATTACCAGCGCGACAATATGCCAGCATAATTTTTCCTGCACTTAAAATATTAAAATTATGATTTGCTTCAAACACACAAATTTCTTTGAATTAAAAAAAATCGTTCCAACTAACTTTAGAAATTTTTTATAAATTATAACTTAAATTTAATAGGACAGAAACAGCGTTATTTGCTGGCTGTTTCATATACTCAATTGGCGCACAAGTAAATATTAATATTTGAAAAAAATGCAAGCTCACTTTAATTTGCATTAAAATTTACATAAATTGCTTTGCAAAATGGCAAAATGAGTTCAAACTTATAAAATAGATTATTATGCAGGCGTTTCTATGCACGCTGAAACACTTTAAAAGTTAAATAACTTTTTTTTAATAATGTTTAAAAGTATGTATATAGTAGTAAATTAATTGAATTTATAGTTAGAACAGTGAAGAGCAGCGATTGTTTGCGCAAACTTATAATACAATTTTGGTGTTGTATAAAAAAATAAAATACCATAAAATGGTATGAAAGTTTGATTATGAAATTTTTC
Organism: Zeugodacus cucurbitae; assembly: GCF_028554725.1. NCBI lineage: Eukaryota > Metazoa > Arthropoda > Insecta > Diptera > Tephritidae > Zeugodacus > Zeugodacus cucurbitae. Next base: position 18,463,695 of record NC_071671.1, read on the forward strand.
GGAAAATGTTTGTGCAAACTTTAATTTCAAATAAAAAAAAATTGAATATTTTTTTTTTAAATTGTTGCATTTTACTTTTTATTTACATAAAATGGGATTATGAAATTCCATCAGCAAATATTTGGGCAAACTATTTGCACAAACTTTAAAGTTTTCGTTATTAAAATGTTGAAAAATGCAAATGCATGCATTTATAAATTTATGATGTAAAAAAATTAAGTTTGCACAAATATTTGCACAAACTATTTTGCGCAATGTTTGCAAAATCTTACATACTTTACATTTAACTAAATTTAAAGCATTAGAAAAAACAAAATTGTAAAATACGCGCAATTAAAAAAATGGTTTGCGCAAACTTTCGACACAAAAAATTTAAAAATTATTATTTTTTTAAGAAAATATTTAAAAGAAAATTTGCGCAACTGAAACAGTTTAGTTTTCGTAAACAAAAATTATACACTTGCCTGCTAAAATCTATTGTGTCTCTGTTTTTGTTGTGTACTGTTTTGTTTTAATTTCAATTTTATGCTGAGTTTTTACTATTTTCACTCATTTTAATTACACATAAAAATTGTTGATTTAGAAAAATGCATTTGTTGCAACTGTTCTCTGCATTTTCTCTTTTAACTGCTTGTTTTCTCTGCAACTAGTTTATTACAATAAATGCTTAATCATGTTTAATATGTACGATTTCTTTCTTTCGTTTTTAGCTTTTGCATTTAAAAGTAAAATTTGGTTTTTGTTTTATTTTTTATTTAATTTTTTGCTGTTTTTGTTTTTTGCGCACAGCAAATAAAAACAAATATTTTAAGATTGTATTTGTTTGCTTTTGCTGTTGTTGTTGTATTTGTTGTATTTGTTGTATGTAAAATATTTTACTGGTGTTTTCGTCTTTAATGAAGTAGTTGTTTCGCATGCTCTCTTACTCTTACTCTTTCACACGCCGCCCTGCGCTCTCACTTGCTTGCAGCATGCTTTGCTTAAATTTAATTTTTCATTATTTTTCTTATCAGTTTCTCTTTTCACATAGAACATTTAATAATAATAATAATAATAATTAATATATGTATATATATTTTTTCGTTTTTTGTTTTTCTTGTTGTTGTAGTAATATTAATAATATAATTTTATGCATATTTTGTATAATATAAATACGTTTCATATATATATGTATGTATGTTTATGTAGTTATGCAATATTTTTTTGTTTTCTTTTTCATTCAAATTTCGTTACACAACTCCTCTGCAACTTTTTTTACTTTTTCATCATTTTTGTTTTTGCATAATTTTTATTTTCATCGTCATTAACTTATTCGTTACGTTTTTTATTTATTTTTTTAGCAAAAAAAGAGAGAGAGTGTTTGTTGTTTTTTTAGTTTTATACGATTACTGTGATGTCTCTATGTTTATCTCTTTCGCACAAATTACGCCCGTTATTCTTGAGTTTCCCCACTCACACACTTCCTCTCTTAGTTATCTTACTTATGTATGTATGTACCATATATAGTGCGCTCCCTAACTCCCTTACGCTGCGCTAACCTCCAACTGTAGTGAGAGAGTTGAGTTTACTTTCAAATTTACCGTTAGCTCTCGCTAACTCTTGCCAACTCACGCACTCTCTTCTCTTTCTGCCACTCTTAAAGTCTACATATCTCGCTCACACGCTACATTATCTCTCTTTGCTCTATGCACCAAACTAATCCACTGTAAGAAATTATTTGGTTTCTGTTTTGGCTGCAGCTACTGTGACTAGTGGAGCTTGGGAGGTTTTACATTCACGGCTTTTTCTCATTTCATCATCTAATTGTGTTGTTGTTGTTGTGCTAAATTAATTATGTTGTTGTTGTTGGTGGTGATGGTGGTTGTTGTTGCTACAGCTATTATCGGTTTACAAATTACACTGCCATAGTATCGTAGGCTGTGAATCCTGCGCCACTTTGTTGTTGGAGTTGTTTTGGACCGGTTTCGTTTCTGGGATTTCAACATCATTGTTGTTGTGAATTTAAAAAAAATATGAAAAATATCATTTATTAGTATAAATTTAGAAATATTCTTTCGTGATATATGCTAAATGTGGTATATAAATTACAATTGCTTGTTATATTAGATTTATGTTTCTTCAGTATTAAGCTCATTCATAACTCATTACGTTCGTATAAATAGTTAGTTAAGTTAATATAGTATTTTACTTGCTTACATTTATAAATACAGTTATGAAGTATATGTTTAGTAGTATACGATTATATATATAAGTAGTGTATTTTAAGAGATTTTGGGTAGTTTGTACTTTATAGGCTAGAAAAATGTATTGTGTAACGAGCACATATATTTTATCATTGAGCTTCAAAGTATCAAATGGAAAAATGTCTACCTAGAGTTCAATATTAATACATTAGTGTGGGTTCCTGGTCTGCTTTAAACTAAAAATTGCCAAACCGATGGCGTTTCTAACTTTTTGTGACTCTGATTTTGTTCCTCTCTCAGCGAGACCCATACTAGCATACTAGCAATATTTGTATTGCAATAATTACGATAGTCGGAATTTAGATCGCCAAATTCGGATATTTTCACCGGCGACAAACACCTTCGGTACTGTTTACAACCTCATTTTAAACTCTAGAGCGGAACCCTCTTCTTGTAAGAATATTTCTAAGCCAACACAGTCTTTTACGAACAAGGTGTTGTATTTCGAAGAGAATTATTATATATTTATTTTATTATTATCTATCTGTAAAAATAGTTTCTCGTCGGATCAATAAAACATATCCTTATCCGTATTAGCGTTATCTATAGGATTATTCGAACCATGATTCTTGACAGTTCTCAGTTCAACAATATTGACGGAATGAATGTTGTGGTGCGTGTACGAGCTAAGCTATAATCTCAACCAATCTATACTACTATTATAAAGAGGAAAGATTTGTATGTATGTTTGTAATGAATAAACTCAAAATCTACTGTGCCGATTTCAAAAATTCTTTCACAACTGGAAAGCTACATACACCCCGAGTAACATAGGCTAAATGCTACTGTTAGAATCTCAACTTTCTGGAAATTGTTCCCAGGTGAGGATATCAAAAGGACTCCGTGATGGAGAATCTTAATCTGAAAATCGTCTTGCAAGTCATTCTCTCATCGCAATCGAGTCGAGTAAAGAGTGATCGCAGCTCCCAAGTACGCGCTTGAGAGTCGAGTACGGAGCGTGTGCAGCGGCTTGAAGAACAAAATATTAGAAATATACAAACTCGCAGTAGGCCGTCGAACTCTGAGCGTTCCCAACGCCTTCATAATCAGAGAGAAAGAATGGACACCAAAGACTAGAGGTCATAATCTAGTTTTAGTTCATTGCAAGTAAAATATAATTTCATGTTCGAATTTTCCTCATTCTACTTTTTTAAATTAAACCACGCAAGAAACGGGAAAGTATATACATACATATATGCATGGGGGAGTGTGTATAAGTGTATTGTAAAACTATTGAAATATTCGTTTAAGCCCGTGCGAAGCCGGAGTGGTCTGCTAGTAACTTATATAGCAGTGTGGTTTGAATAACAAATATGGAAGGAAAGATTGGATTTAAAAATCTCAGAAATATTTTTTATTTTTATACAATGCCCGAAGCCTCTTAACACACTTACATTGGCAAAACTTGGATAGTTATTATGTTTAAAATGCTGTGAGGTTAGAAAATGTCTTAGAATACTTCAGTTATAAATATATTAATCTCGTCAATTTTTGCTATGTGCTCTCTGTTAATAATTGTCATTCAATGCATTCATTCAAGTTTAAAGGGTGTCAGATGAAATTCTAAACTAATTAGATTTAATCGTAATAAGTCGACAGTTGGACCCTTTAAGCTTTGAAGACTTATGGCAAAGCTTTTGTGAAAGCTCTAGTATTCAGTGAAAATAAAAAAAATAATCAATCTACAGGGGTACCGCATTACATTATAAATAAAAACATACTTTTTCTCAACAGATGGACCCTTTAAACTTTGAGGATTTATGGCAAAGCTTTTGTGAAAGCTCTAGTATCTTCCTATCGATTATTATTTTTTTTTTTAATTTTGTGACACCTCATCCTTCATTATTTCTATAGAATGTCATCTATAATTTATATATTTTAAAGTTAATTTTTGTGTGAGGAGTCTTTGCTGGGAGAAGAATAAAGAGAGGAAGAGAAGCTATGATCAGTGAGATGACAGCTGTTTTACTCTATCTCTCTCTCTCTCTGCTTCTCACTAGTATTTATAAAAATTGTGAATTGAGTTCACTGAGAGAATTCTTTTACTACGAAGAGCTTTCAATTTTTATGTTGAGGAGATCGTTTCATAGTTATCAAATATTGTAAAAAGAATTAAATACATAAGTTAGTAGCTAACCTATAATAGAGTTTCTATTGATTTGCATGTAAATATGTAAGCAAAGAGTTCTTTGTTTGAGTGTTATAAACATACTCAACAACCAAAGCTTACAATGCAACTTATACAAATATTTCTAAGTGTATTACGGTAAATTTGTATGTTTTATATTTAGAAAGCGTATACCGTTAAACTCCATATACAAATACAATACAATTGTTTATAATATTATTATAGAATATATATGTATTTTTATATTTATTAGAATTTGGTAATAATCAAACTGTGATTTGCCGTTCAACTCAAACACAAATAACAACAATAAATATAATTAAACAACAAAAAAATTATAATTATAAAAGTAAAAAAAAATTGTAAATAAAAAACACGCAAACATGCAAATACTACTGAGTTATTAACAAAACTACGAATTAAAAAAATATTTTACCATTTTTAGTTATATCTTACTATGTGGCTACGCATGCAAAGAACAAACAAACATTATAATATTTAATATAATATTGATTTAAATTATTTTTGAATATTCGCACGCATTAACAAATTACACCATAAATAAATAATCAACTTACAATGGCCGTCGACTATGGTGTATAAGTACGAGTAGTTTTTGTAGGTGGTAGAAATTGGTAGTAGAAAGTAGTTTACATAGTAGTAGAAGTGGGTGAGTTGTACATCAGGGGGATTAAATAAAAAAAAATAGTATAACCAATAAATAATTAATTTTCATTATTTTTAACAGATGTTCTGATATAATTTTAATTCAATATATTTTTTTGCTTTAACAATTATTTTTTATCGATTAACATTAAAAAAAAATATTTTTATTAATCAATTCAAAAATAAATATTATTAAACATTTTGTTTTAATAAAACTATAATTAAAAAATATTAGAAAAATAAAATCTTTAAATTTTTAAACAATTTAAAATTTTGAAAATATTAGATTAAAAATAAATGTTATTATATGAATTATATTTTTTTTCATCTTAAAAATTAGGTAATTTAACTTTTAAATTATGTATTAAATAATTTTTTTGATATGAAATGATTCAAATTTCAAAATATTAATTAAAATTTCTTCAATATAATATATGGTTTGATTAATATTTTAACTTTTTAAAATTACTGAAATATTTTTTTCTTATATATTATTTAATATCAAAAACTAAACATTTCTAATTGCTAATTAATTTTTTTATTTTTAATATTTAAAATTGTGTAAAATTTTCAATCTTAGTTTTTTTTTTAATTTTTTAAAAATAAATGTTGTTTAAAAAAAAATTAAAAATCATTTTTAAAATTTTGAGATATTAAAATCGTAAAAAAAATTCACAATTGCATTAAAACTTTAATTTTTTGAATATAAATTATATATTTTTTTAAATAAGAAAAAGGTAAGATTTTCATTTTTTAGTTTTGTTATCATATTCTCCGAATTTAATTTAATTTTTAATTATTTTAATTTAAAGTAGTGCAAGGAATTGAATTATTTAAAAATTGTTTAACTTTTAACAAAAAAATTTCAAACTACATTAAATTTTAATTATTTCATTAATTTTTTTTTAAGAAACTGTAACCACTCCAAACCAACATAATTGCATTGTGAATTTTACTTTAAAGAAATTTCACAAAAGTGTGCATTTAAATTAATTTTAATTTCACTACAAACGTAAAAAAATAGTTTATACTTTAATGCTTGTTGTTTTAATCAAAATAGCAAAACTCTCTTAATTAGTATTACGATATAATTAAAACAAGTATTTTTTAAACTAAAAATTAAAACAAAATTTTTCTATTTCCTATTTCGTGCTTTGCAAATACTTTACCTTTCAATCAGTTTGCGCATTTCTTCAGTTGTACGCTGATCCTTTTGCAGTGGGGATCTTTTGACAGCTGCTTACATATAATTTGTATTTTTTTTTTTGTTTTTAGTTTATGTGCAGAAATTGAGTTTTGAAAATCAAACGTTTCCCAAACGTTAGCACAAATATATTTAGTTTCAGTATGATAAAGTTCCCAAATAATATGTTAAAAATAAAAAAAGGAGAAAGAAAAGTTATATAAATCAATAAAGTAACCAAAAATAGTTTAATATATTCTTTACACAGAATTTTTATGTAAATACTTAGCAAACTTACAGTTGCTATATTTCAAATACAATTTTAAGGAATTTTTCAAAATTTTTAGTTTAGAAAATGTAAAATTCAGTGCATTTAATGATTTATTTTTCGTGCTTTTGCTTTAAAACAATAAAAAGTGACAGTTTGTTTTTATTGAATTCGAATTTTTTATAAAATTTATATATATATATATATATATATATATATATATATTTACCTTTTTTTATAAAAATGTAAATCTATTTTTTTTTTAATTCCTTCAAATTGTATTTTCTTTATTTTCTTTCTTTCTTTAAATATATATTTATTATGTGCAATCTATATGAATTTTATGAAACTTTGAAATCTACAACAACAATTGTGCAAAATTAATTTTTTTTCTTTTATATAGATAATGTTAGGGAATTTATGGAAAATGATGGCTCATTGGATTAATTGGGTAATTTTGGATGCTTTGAAATAAATAAATATATTTTTTATGACAGAAAAAATAATAACAAATTGTAATCTAACCCTACTTTTTTTTTGAAATAAATTGTATTTATACTATAACTGTCTTTTGATGTTTACACCTTACTAAATCAATTTTATCATATAATAATATTAATAAAATATAATTTCTAACCCTACTTTTTTCAAAAAGTTATTCAATTCAGGTCTAAAACATTGATCAAGTAGGATTTAGGAATTTTAAAAAAATATTTAGAAGCTCAAATTTTACTTTAAAACACTAAAAATTCTTTACTAAAATTATATTAAATTTTCCGAGTTGATTAAATTTTTTGAATTTCGAAGCACAGTTTTACGAACACTTTTTAGAACCCAGGAATTTAAAATAAAATATTATTAGAAAAAAATATTTAAATTTATTTTTTTTTTATACATATATATTTTTTTAGAAAAATAATCAAAATATTAAATAAAAAAAAATATATTTCTTATAAATTTGGCATACAGAAAATATTTTTTTATATACCGAAGTCGAACTAAATTTTCTTTAGAATGAATTTATGAGCTGTATATATATATTAAAAAAAATTATTCACCTACTATTAATTTTTTTTAAACTACAAATAATAAATAAGCTACAACTATACACTAATACGAATTTCACTAAATTAACTTAGTTTGCTTATATGAAATGTGCATGCTGATGCCACAAATGAGGTGTAATGTTGTCAATAATGATAAAAATATAATAAATGTAAACACGAAATTAATTTAAAAAAAAATCGTTAGCTTAAAACATAAAACTAAAATCCGCATATTTGTATTTTTTAGTGACACACAAAACTTTGTTATAACAAAATTGAAAAAAAAAAATTAAAACTTATGAACCCAAAATAAATATATGTATGTGTGTAAACACAAAATACGGTTAATGAAAAAAATGTGCTTTTGAAAATGAAAATATGAAACGGTGCAAAATTATATGAAGAAAATGGCGAAAATAACCCAATCCGTTGTTTGAAAAAAAAAAAAACTTCAACCAATTTGTAAAATTTTGACAAATAAATTAAACACAATATTTGTTTTTAAATTAAACACACAAAATATTTAGCAAAACACAGTATGAATATTTGAAAACACTTATATGTAGCTAAATTGAAATCAACACAATATTTTAGAAACATGAAATGCATTTGTTTGATGCACATAACACATAAACACGCATGTGATGTCATATGATGATCATATGATGCATTAAGATGAACGCAGCCGAAGTATGATGATTTATAAACAGTTTGAATTGTCGGCGATACAATGATTGAAGAGCAGGCAAATTAATATAAATAACAACTAAAAGCAGTCCAAAATATTTTTTAATAATAATTGAGTGCTGCCAGACTGCTTAAAGTTCAAATTTTTTAATACATATAAATAAATGTGATAATATTTTTTAAAACATAAATATAAATATTTTTTATAAAATATATTTTTATGGTTTTCGATGTTTATATGTATAACTTAACAACTAAAACACTTAAAACTCCATGAACGTCGCATTTGGGGGCTTATGAAAAATTGATCACGCGTTATGAGCACTTTTTTTAGGTTAGATGAGTGATGTGATGACTTTATGGGTGCAATTGAGAATTTTTTAAATTTTTTAAAGTAATTTATGAAAAATTATTATATTTTCTTTAATGCATTAAAGCATAAACAGTATTTCTATGAAAGTATGCGTGGTTGACGGTTGACTAATTTGAAAAAGAAACACAAAATTTTTGCGAGAAATTTGAAAACAACAATAACTGCAACATATATAGGATTTTGAAAATATTCCGATTGCTTTTTCACTCACCCTCATTGGAGTCTTCTGCTAATATATGCATAATATTTTTTCAATAAACATTTTTTAAAGACACAAAAATAGCGTAGATTAGCGTAAATTTGTGTTAAATACAAAGAAAAAATTTTTTTGAAATGCTTTTTAGTAGTTACACATTACTAATGCCGTTATACTGCACACAAAGTAATTACAACAATTTATTTAATAATTTATATAAATGCGCGTATATTTCGACATAACCTCAATATCTCAAAAATATTTATTTTTACTACTAATTAACGCTCATTACTTTCAATTATATTTGAAACTTACCACCATAATTGCCGCGTGGTCCATGATCGCGATCACATTCAGCTTCTGAGATCTCATTGCTCTCCTTGGAGTCGTTGAACGACGAGTTGCTCATGTCGTGATTGCGTGGTGGTGGTGGTGGTGGTTCGGGTGAACCATTACCTGGATTACGTGCAGAACCTAATTAGTAGTAGTCACATTAAAACCTTCTAAAATGTACCCCTCCTACAAAAAAAGTCCCCCCCCCTTCAAACTTCGAAACACACATACACTTACCAACACTGCGACGTCCCATAGAGCCACGTGAGCCATAATGATCGTATGGTGTGCCATATGGACCGCCATACTGTGAGCCATATTGATCCTCTTCAGGTGCGCAATTAGCGGGATCATCGTATTCGGGTCCGGGGCCGGAGTACAGGCTGCCACCTTGCGAGTTGACACGTGTGTAACGGCGCTGTGGATAAAATTTTCATTAGAATTATTTCACATTACTATTATTTAAATGTAAACACTCACATATTGATCCTCCTCGGCGCAATTGGCTGGGTCATCATACTCAGGTGCTGGTGTGTAAATCGATGATTGTCCGCCTTGGCTATTCTTGCGTGCATAACGATTGGCGCGTGGCATTGACTGTGAGCCGGAACGTGAGTGTACATGTCCGGGGTGTCCAGGTGGTCCCATGGTGCCAGCATGTCCGGGTCCGGGTGCGTGTCCATTTTGATGTGGGAAGGTTTGGAAGTTCATTGCCTTGGTGGGATCCATTTCTTCGCGGAAACCGAGCAAGTGGAAGGTAGCATAGGGGCAGATCTCATCTTCCATGCCTTTTTATGTTCGAATTTTTGAGAAAATTTTGAGAATTAGTATTTTTGGTTTTTGAAATATGTAAAATTTAGGTGGTTTTGTTTGGTTTTGTTTTGTGGGTTTGAGGGGTTCTGTTGTTACTGTTGTTACGCTGTACTGTATTGAAAAGTGATAGAAAAATAGCATGCATTTTTTTCTATATTTTTTCAGTATTTTTTTTTTTAATATTATACAACTATACATACATAAAAAGTACACCGTTACTTACTGTTAGTATTTGTTAAATTCGGTAATCTTTGCTTGAGTGCCCATAAAAATTCAAAAATTTTAAATAAATGTTTTTTTCGAAAAAAAAAAATTAAAAAATAATATTTTTGAATATTCTGTTTGATTTATAAATGGTAGTAAATTCCAAAATTATAAATATATATAAAGAATAGTATTCAACATTTTTTCTAAGAGCGTAAATTTTTTACAAAATTTAATTTTTTTATGAGTGAGCTTTTGCTTTTTAAACTGTATACACATTTTTCTCTAGCAACATACTTTTTTGAATTAATCACAATTCATTATAAAGTAAATTAAAAGTAATAAATCTTTTTTAAATATAAAATAATATTTTTTTTAATTAAATTTTAATTTTTTAATTTAATAAATTTTAATTAATAACTTTTTTTTAAATATAAATTAAAATTAATTATTTTTTATTTTAAAAAATGTTTAAGCAAAAATGTTAGAATAATCAAAAGACGAAAATTTTGTTTTTTTATAGTTCTTATAATTTTTATTCCAAATAATATTTTAAAAACAGCTTTTTTTTAATTTTCACGGAATTCATGATTTTTTATTATTATATTTCAACTATTTTTAAAAAATACTTTTGTTATTCACAAGCAATTGGAAAATAAAAATATTATTGAAAAAAAATTTATAAAAATAAAATTAGTAATAAATAATATAAGAAAATTTCTAAAAAAAAAATTCAAATAATGAAAAACCCATCAAATTAATACAACCCTGTTTAACGCCTACCTGGATGTCTATAATGGCACTGTACATCCTCGGGACCATAATGATTACCGTGTAATGGCACTGGTGGGGCCTTCAATTCCTCATACAAGTTAGTACGGCGTGGATCCCAGGTGGAGTGATTTGAGCGAATGCCACGTGCTATTCGAGCATACACATAACATAACATAGTATGGCATGACATAGCATAGCATATGTTATAATCCCCAACATATGAATATCCATGTGGCGTGGCATAAGCCCATAGTTTTGTATATTTACCGTAATATTTCGTATAAACCGTTACGTATATGTATACAGTGTACAGTTTTCGTTTATTTGTGTAAATGTTTGTATGTTTGTTTGTTGTTTTCGTTGTAATTTTTTACAATAAGTATTGAAAAATTCGTAATATAAAAGATGTTTTTAATATAACATCAAGCGGTTGCAGGAGTAAAAAAGCCATTTAAATCGGGATTTTGTCGAGGGTTGGGATTACAAGTAGGCATTTTTTGTGTGATGAACATAAAAATAAATAAAAAGATAATATTGGTTTGAATTAAAGTATATACAAGAAATAAAAAATGGTGATATTTTCAACAAAGTGCAAAAGCATTATGAGTGAAACAAGATTTTTTAGTAAATATTTCATAAACTTTTTTTCGCTTTTAATGGATTCTATACTTCTCTAAAGAGTTCTGACCACACCTTATAACATTATTAAGAATAACGCTGCTGTAACAGCAACAATAGGGAAGATTTTTGGAAATTTTTAAACTTTCTGCAATCTTTTTCGAAAGTGGACTGTTTCATAAGGTTGTCTATAAATTCAATATAATTTCAATAAATTCGATCATCACTGACATCTACAAGTTTTCCATTATCGTTTTTTTTTTTTCATTTAATCGGTCTTTTAAGCTTTAAGCGATAGCTTAAGCCAAGTAATTTAGATCATCATCATCATTATTAAATATCTAATAAGTTCCATAACCGGTCGTAATGAACTTCAAAAATATCCAATTATTTATTTCTCAAGACCTTTCATAATTCTGGTATTTATCAAAGCCTTATGTTCAAAGTTGGCTTAAGGCTTGTTTTATATTAAGTATATTGACACAAATTATGAAACTTAATACAACCAGAATTTATATTTTTAAAGAAGTGATGATTCTTAAAGGATAATACTTCAGGGAGTGTCACAAGGGCGATAAAACAATACGTTTTTCCCCTAAGGTTCCTAAGAAAGAAAGTATAAAAACAAATCTTTATCTAGGTTAAGTTAAGGTTCTTACAGTTTTCTAGAAGCTGCAGTACGATTTAACCCCTGAACTTTACAATATGCTTAATATGAGGATTGTTATCAATTATTTTTGGTTTGGGTGTTTAAAGGGTATTTTTAATTTTTCAATGGGGAACGTTTTTTTAGGTCTCAAACCCTACGCACAACCACGAAAGACGGCTCCAAACAAATGTCTGTTGGCTACCCAGAGAACTCTTGGTCTAAAATCGGAAGTCGTAAACTGATTGAATAAAAGAATCGGTTCTGGCCACTCCCAGGTGAATGACTGTCAAGAACTTTCCTCACTAGCGTGAACTACAACACAAGTTCCCCCATATTTTGTTCATGTAAAAGGTTCATTTTTCGAGTAGAATAGCGCTTTCTGATGTTAGCATTAGAATGCTGGGAAGTTATTTTCATATTGAATTCCTCTAATGACGATGATAAGAAGTCATCCGAAAAAATAGACTTCGAGAATTTATCCAAATGTAGAAAAAATTGATGAGGAAATTTTGAAAAACTAGTTATGAGATATGTTCTTAAATATGTTAAATCGAAAATTCAACTATTTTAAAAATGACACTAATTGATTCTCACTTAACGGCTTTTCTGAGTATCAGGATCAGGTAGATTATGAGATTAACAATTACGTATAATATCGTGTATATTGTATTGTTTTTTTCATGTTATGTTAGATAATGAGAATACAACCCTGGTGGTCTTAGTCTTAAAGGAGGACTATAACTATTAGATTCATTATTTGGAAATAAGCTTTTGTATAGACTTAAAGTAAGTTTGTTTATATTGAGCCTACAAATATCAGATGATAGAACTCTCTCTGGTTAAACAAATGTATGTTCCTCGCTGTTTTCTAAGTACTGTAGCCAGAGTTTCCTATAAATTTCTATTACGTTCTTACTTTGTAGTCTTTTAGAGCTTTTGAAATTATAAAAAAAAATAATTTGTTTTTCATTAAAATGTTTAAAATTTGACGTTTTTTTGCTTTTAAAAATTGTGTTTCACTCATAATAAAAGCAAAATTTACTACTTAAGGCTAATATCTAAATTTACTACAACATTTATGGAGCATGCAAGAGTTACAAATATTAAGCAAAAGGACAGTACAAAATGTCTAAAAAGAATTTCTTGTATTGTAAGATAAAAAGTTTAAATTTACAAGTTTAAGATAAAAGTTACACTGCTACATCGTATAAATTTGCTTTATAGTGCGTACAAAATTAGACAAGAGTAAGAAAACTTTAGCAAAATTCAAAATTTACATTAAGAGCTCTCAATTACATTTATAGTTTTGTATAAAAAAAATAATTGTTTATATTTTTATTTTTTTAATTTTTAAAAATATTTTTTTTATTTTTTTTTTTTATAAAATTTTTGTTTTATTAAAAAATTATTTTTTAAGTACTTTAATTTTGTTCTTTCAATAATATATTTTTTGCATTTTTGTCCTTTTTTACTAGCATTGCATATGCGTTTGGCGCAAAGCGTAAGTGAATAACTAATAAACGCAAAAATTCGATTTAAATTCACGGCAACAAAAAAATCGAATTTCGTGACACTCAAAAAATATCGAAATCAAATCGAACCGAAAAACGTACAATGGAAGAACAAGAGGATATTTGCTCGCATTAATAAATGTTGTAATTCGTAAATTTAGATGCTTACTTATCACTGTACCTCGCTTAATCCGGTCGCAGGTGTTGTAATTGGAGCCGGGCACTGGTGGCAGCTTGCGATTGGGTGGTGCAATATAGCCGAGCTCATCGCGTAAATCGGGTCGTCGTTTGTCCAATGTGGCGCCAGGTCCCATGGTCTGATTGTAAACTACATCGTCTAGAATTAATATATGATATGGCAAACTCAATATTGGGGGCACTGAAGATGCTTTTACCGTTTGACTTTCAATTTGGTTACTTTGTTTACTAATTGCAAAACTTTCTTACTTTACTTCTGTTTTTTCTTCTTTGGATTTTCGGTTTGGATGGAGCGTTTAAGAACTTTTTTTATTTTTTTTTTTTAAATTCGACTTACGTGTTAATATTATTATTTGCTTAAGTTGCTACTGAGTGCCAGAGTAAAAAAGAGTAAGAGTATGAACCAACGAACGAGTTTAAAGGTATTAAGTTTTGTGCAACACACATTTTTTTTATAAAATTTAAAAACTAATTAAAGGTGTTTACATATTTTTCTGCTCATTACAAGTACTTTACGTTCGCATATATTTGCTGCAAAATATTTAATTTAATTTTTAATATTTTATATATAAAAATATTTTAATAAAAAATATTTACGAAATGGTTCTCATAAATATACCAACATACGTACAGACGTTTAATTCAAAAATTACGAATAATATTATGAAATGTATGATTTATGATTTCAAATGCTATACTTATAATTTTGTAGGGTAGAAAAGAGTTGCCAATTATTTCGAATTTCAATGTAATTTTTGTCAGCTATGAATTTTTTAGAAAAGCATCTTAGTTTGGGGGTCTTTTGGGGCATTTTTAAAAATATATTCAAAACTCAAATGAAACGAAATTGTTAAGAGAGTGTAAAATTGAAATTAATGATAGCATTATAGAAGAATTGTGTGTTTTTTGAGATAGTTAATTTGTGGAGCGAACATATACAGAAATTTGTATTCGAAATATGAAGAGTGTTATGCTTTGAAATAATCAATAGCGAAAGTGAGGAAAGAGTGTTGAATTTAGGTTATAATATGTATATATAATATTATAATTACAACAGAAATTTACGGAAAACCATATGGGTCCGAAGGATTAGAAACAAATATTTATCTAGTTAACAGTAAAATCTAAGATTTTCGATTGATGATGTATTGGTATATTCACAGTAATTTGAAACCAGCCGTCCTAGTAAATATAGACCTGCTTAAACTTAACTGAAAATTAAAGTTATAAATTTATAGTTCATGATTAAATTGCTCCTTTTCTATTGGAATAGAAAACAAAATCATAAAAAGTGTAAGAAATTATAATGTTAAAATTCAAATATTTTGTTTCTTATTTTTGGTACGTGGTAACTCTGTTTAAAAATATGTCTACAATAAAATCTAAATTAATACTTTCAAAGAAGTAAATATTTGTAAAATTAGAGGAACCCCAAATAATTTCCGGAAACCTTTGGTAAAATTTTTTCGATCGTTGGCAACCGTAGGGTATGCTTATATATATATTTTTCTCTAATAGTAAAAGTATTCCATTAAAGTTACAAATATTAAACAAATATTAAAGAAGTAGAAAAAACCGTTCGAAGTTTTTTATTTCGAAATTCGAATATAAATTTCGAAACTTCGAACTTGGATTTAGAATGCGAGTACGTGAGTTCTGCTTATATCTAAACATTTTAAATAATTAATTTCTACTACAAAATATTTTTAGGAAACCTTTATTAAAGATTTTTATTCAATCGTCGCAACTCTACGCTAATATATATTTTTCTCGAACAGTAGAAATATTAAAAAATAAAATATGAATGAAGTAAACAAAATCGTTTGAAGTCTACTTAATTTTAAATTCGATTAATTTCGAATTTTCGAACTTGAATTTCGAATGCACGTACGCGAGTTCTGCTTATTTGTAATCATTTTAAATAATTACTTTCCACTATAAGTCAATCATATAATGATTATTTTTGCGATTTTGGTGCTAAAATCATAAAAGCTTATAAAACGTTCTTTACAAAATTAAACATTAAAGCACACGCAGAAAATTTTAAAATTTTAGCATTAAAAATAGAGGGATTTCAATCGTAGTGTTGTTTTTTAATAGTTCGGTTATAAAAGGTTCTTTTTAAGTGAGAAGAGCTTTTAATGTATACTATTTAGAAATACTCTCTGAATGCATAAAAATGCGAAACATGTATGTTTTTGAAAGCTTTTGCAGAGACGAAATTTCTCGAGACGAAGATATTAGTAAAACTAATAAAGGTCTTCTTCAGGGTTGCATTGGAATTTCAATTCTTTAAATACGATTTTAATTTCGATCTTTGAACTGTTAAGTGGCTTTTCCCTGAATATGTTGACTAATTAAAAAATTAAAAATTATAAAAATATTACTAATTTAATTTAAATAAATTTTTTTCGAGGTAATACTATGAATATACCAATCTACGTATTTGTAACATTTAACTATCTAGGGGTAGGGATAACCAATTTGTTAATGAGATGACGTGATGGACGTAACTTTAAACATTTAAATATTTAACTATACATATCAAAATATATGAGTAATTATTTTAACATTGACAATACTACAACAACGATTACAAATGAGTAAATATATTTATATACGTATTCATAACTAGGATCATTATTATTTAAGAAGTTCAGTAAGGATTAGCAAATTTATTTTTTAATAAATTTAAATACTTTCGGGTATTTATAAAATCTGAGGTGGAAACAGAAAGCAGGGTGTCTCAAATGTTCTTTAAATTTTTAAGATTTCATATTTACTGTTACTAAAAAAATAATGTTCGAAACCTTTTATCTATCATATATTACATTTTCGAATTGTGTGTTGGTATATTTGTGTTGGTCTTTTCTCATTTTGATAAATTTTAATATTGGCAAGGGTTCATGCTAAGTATTATGTTTTATATACAAGTGTATAAGGTTAGTTTGTTACAACGAACATTTAACACCATAACAATTATTAATTGTAAACAAATATTTTTTTACCGATTTTTAGAGTGACTAATTAATAATTATTTTCGCTTTTAAGCACCAAGTTTAAGCAAATTGGCGTTGAAAATAAATTTCTGGTTAGAATTTCTCAAAACAGAAATAAAATATGAAAATCAATATTTTGCATATATAAAAAATATTACAATATAAATATAAATTTAGTTATCGATATTAATATTATTATTATTCATAAAAGCACTTTGCTATGTATGCGCAAGCATAGGAAAATGCAAAACCTACAGTACACATCCTTTTGTCCGCCACGTAAGTCATCAGCACGGCGTCTGGAAAGCGCTACACATACAACAAGTATACCAACCGCTACCACAATGACTGTGGCTATTAAAGGCACCATAAAGTTCAAGTCCAGCCATTCGGGCATCCAGGCGGGCAGGCGTATACGTGTATTCAGATTGCCTGAACCGCGACCATCGTCGAGTGGTGCAATGGTGCCTGATTTTTTCGCGCATTTTTCAGACACGCGCAGTAAAGTGCAGTTTTTATGTTCGAAAACATATTTTTAAACATACAAACCGTTGTTTTAATTGTTTATTGCATATTTTTGATATATTATAGCGTTATTGCATGCATTATAGTAATGTTCGAATTTTCGAAATTACATTTTCGAATATTCGAAAATCACATATTTCGTTCACAACGATATTTTAAGACAAGCCAAACATTTAAATAGACAAAATTTTTTTCATAGTAGAGGACGGATGCATTTTTACAAAATATTTGAATTTAATGTTTTTTTTTTGTATCGAATTAAGACGAAATGAAAACAATAACGAACGTAAGAGTGATTTTGTTTTGTTTGTTTTTTGTTTAACGTAGTAATATTAAGCGCATTATAGAGAGAGCGAGTTTCAGTGATCGTAGAAATTTTGTAATAAAGCAATGGAAAGAAAGAAACGAAAAAAAAAGAAAATTCGATTAATATTATTCAGTGTATATACCTTTGTGATGATTGCCTTTGCTACGTAGAACACAAATAACAATTATCGCTATGATAATAACGAGCAGAGCAGCTACCACCGGTACAACTAAATTTAAGTTGGAAAGTATGATGCGTATCGTATCCTCGGCGGTTAGTTCGGGTAAGTCACGCGAAGGGGCAATTGTTCCTGTAACAACCAAAGTATGTAGAAGCGCACAAATCATACACACATACACACATACACACACAAAGAGAGTTATATAGAGAGAAAGAGAGAAAAGAGACACAGAGAAAAACAGAAAGCCCAAATTTTGGCATTACTCGGTTAAATCGTCAATGCAATGTAGATTATTTCGTTTTTCGAAATTAAACTTCTTATTTTTCCAAACATTACTTTTGTTTCTCAATCTTTGTTTTTCTTTTTTGTCTAATTTAAGTTTAAGTATACTAAAGTTGAATTCGAAATTTTTGCTTGTGTATGTATAAGTAAAAAAAGTCTAATTAATAAGAGTAAAGAGTTTAAAATGTGTAACGCAGAATGCGTAGAAAAACATGTAACTTTCGAAACAGTTGGTTTGTATAACACAACACATACATGTAGGTAATTGCGCATAATTCGAAGTTTGATTAAGTGATTGAACAGCTTCGTTAACACGAGAGAAATTGTGAAAAAATTATTAAAAGCTATTAAGACGCTATATTACAGTTTTAGTGTAAATATTAAAGTGAATTTTAATAACATTTTCACACAAAAATTGCGAAACAATACGTTATACAAAACATTAAAAAGAAAAAAATATTTTTTTTTATAATTTTAACTTTTAAATATTTTTTTGGTGTTTTAAACATAACTTCGAATTTTCGAACATTATTTTCGAAATTGAATTTCGAATGCACGTGCGCATGTTCTGCATATTTCTAAGCATTTTGCACAATTAATTTATATTAAAAACTTTTAAAATGATATAATGCATAATTAAAATTCACTTTATTGATATTTTAGTTAATGCTAGTAAATGCAATAATGTTGAAAAAACACTAATTATTACTAAATGCAATTTGTTTTTGTCCATTTTGTTTTTTTTTTCACTAACTAATGCTAATTGTAATATTTATGAAGTACTTTATAAAAACTATCCCAAACGTAAGCATATAACAGCCGTAACTTTAATTTATGCAAGTAAATTTAATTTGAAACTCGGCAAACTTGAACAACATTCCTTAATTAAAATATATTGCTTTATACATATCGTATGTAACTATGTAGTTTATGGTATATATTTATTTAACTTATTATTTAAATATAACGATTTAATTGTCGATAAATATGCTTTAATGCGTGGTAAATGGATGTATTTATGTATGTATGTATGTAATTAATTTATGAATATTTCACAAATGACAATGTGTGTATTTTTTGTATGTTTGTTTGTATGTATGTATGTATGTATGTATATATAAATGCATTAACATTTATACACTTTATGTTTTTATGTATATGTATGTGTGTATATTATGTCAAACTAAATAGTAATCGAATTATAATCGAATTCAAATTTATTACAAATCGAGATAAAAAGACTCAAATTGAAAAACGAAATAAACTCAGTGAGACGCAGTGAACTCCTTTCTTTGTTCTTTATAAAAAATATATTCATTTTTTTTATTTTTTATTTATGCATAATCTTTTTTTTAGGCAGTGAGAAAACTTGGCACTCATTTGTATGTGTGTAGGAAATGGAGGTTGAAGCAGCGCTGTTTGGTTGTTGCAGGTAAAACAATCCCTTCGTTAACATTTTTTTTTTTGGTTTTTGTAAATTAATATATTTTTTTCATTTAATAAATAATGCTCTAAGTATTCTTGTAACCCCAATCAAAATAAAGCATAAGCTGTTCTAGTTGACAAGCTATGAGGTGTGTATTTATGCTTCTGCTTCTAGGTGTGAACTAGAATGCAGTGCGATATTATGCTATAAAAATAAGAGGATGCATTGGATAAATTAAAAAAAATATAAATTTAATTTTAATCAAGCTCAAAAAGAAAGCATGTGTTGTTGTTGTTAATATTTTTTTTACTCTATAAGCGTCTTTTTTGAACTTAGAAGAGAGAATAGAATATTTTTAAAAATACTTTAAAACGTCGATTTTTTTCCTGCTGGTACTTTTGAAAGGCCAGGTTTGATTCCGGACTGTATAAAGTTGTAATTCAGACTATTCAGAGAAAGGTTTCAGACTAGAGATAGATTAGCAAAAATCATTATACTCATCAGTTACAAGAGCCAAATATGGATGACTAAATCGACTAAGGCTAAGCACAGAGCAAATCATAGATCAGTGAATTACTATTTTCAAAATCTAATTTTATATTCTCAGAGATTTTTAGCGGTTATATCTGATATTGTTAACACTTCAATCATGAAATGTTGATAGTCAGAATTGAATGGATTGAGAGTTTAAAGCAATTAGAAAGCTTTAAACAGACAACGTTGCATTTCAAACTATACTATATTTAAAATTGGGAATTAAAATACCCACAGTCACAAATGACATTCAATAGCAGACCGAGTCATATAAAGCTATGCAACTCGTGATATATAGAACAATTTTCAAAAAGAAAAGAATAAAAAGAACAAGTTTGAAAGGTAAACACCAAGTATGCCGAAAATTTTCGAAACTGCCCACAATATACTGGAGCAAAATTACATATCTCAATTGTTGTTTGCGAATAATAAATCAAAGTCTTATAGAGAAACGGAAATTGATTTCTTGGTTCCATGGCAAGTGGGCGGTTGTTAAATTTCTCTATGGCTACCAAATGCAAATGCCAGATCTGGAGATTACAATTTCAACCCCATATGATACACCAGAGCTTCTTCAGAAACGCTTTAGAAACATTTTCGCAATTTTTATGGATTTTTACAAGGAATATATATTCAAAACATTATGGAATATAGTTTTCATGCAAATTTATTTACAATTTTTGGCGAATTAACCTAAAAAGCTTTGGAATAAGACACTTCGAGCTTCAGAAGATTAGTATGGGAGCTTCGGAATATGAAGAAACTATTATCTACATTTCCTGATTTTATGTTGCTACAACAACAGGTTAGGTTAGGTTAGTTCAAAGGTTATATCTCCGCAACTGCAGGGAGTCTAACTTAGACAACTTCGATTGCCCTTTGTGACACCCAAATACTCATAACGGATCGCCAAGACCCTAATGATTCGAAAAGCGCCTGGACCCTATTACAAAGCTACAACAACAACTACGTCTATTTAAGATCAGAAATATAAAAATTTGTATTTCCTATTCGGATTGAGGAGAGAGGCTATATTTATAAGGAAAATATGGCAAGGCACTTTAATGCTAAACACATTTTTCTATTGGATACTAACACCGTATGCATTTCATATCACAACAACACATGTTTCATTTTGTAAGGTGAAAAATAATAAAAAAAAACTATAAAATTTGAATGAGGCTTAAGAATACTGTGAGAAAATAAACATGAAAAATTAAATATAAAAAGCATTTCAACACAAAATCAGCATGAAAAGACAATGCGATTTTTTTTGTTTGTAGACTTTTTTGAACTACATAAATGCTAGAGCAGACACGTTACGTTTAAATACTTTTTTCTTCAACATGATAAACATGATAAACTTTCATTTGGTGTAATGGTGGTAGTGGTTGTGGATTTCTATAAAACCAAAAAAAAAACTCATCTTCAACAATATTTTCTTTAAATTTACAAGTTTAACGTGATTTTGGGTGATTTTTGGTGAGCTGGGGATAAAAACAAATTGCATTTACGCAATAAAAATAATATATATTTACGAGTACGAGCAATATGCGTTTAAACGCAATATTTTCAGTGTTTTTCTACATTGCATTACTAGTTTGTACAAGAAATAATAATAAATAAAGGAAAAAATGTATAAGCATTTACACGAAAAAATAAAAATTAAATACACTTCAAAAATTTTCGAAGAGAAAAAATTAAAAAAATTTTAGTTTTAAAAAAAATTTTAATTTTTTCAGCATGACAATTTTGCATACGAAAATAAATTATTTTGGCAAAAGAAATATTAAAAATAAATTTTGAAATATAAAAAAATTATTTGAAGAATATATTCAAAATATTTTCAAAAAGAAAAAAATTTAATATTTTACAAAAATTAAAGTTTTTAAAATAAATTTTTAAGTGCTTTGTACTTTCAAAATTATATATTTTTACATGGCAAAATAAACAAAATAATTTAGTTGCATAAAAAGCAAAAATTTACTAAATTCAACTTTGCATTTCTTTGTGGTGAATTTTCATGGGTTCAATTATATAACATTTTGGCATTATTATTATTTTTTTTTTTTTGAAAATCTTGCATTGGCAGACGAGTTGCAAAAACAAAGCATTCAGGTGCTTTCATCAACTAGCAATATTTGTTTTACTACAATTTATATCCACAACAAACTCGTTTTGTTTTTGTTATTTGCATTAGTGGTGAAAATGCTGCAGAATGGTAATGCTTCTAATTTTTAAAGAATTTTTTTTTAATTCCTTCTATTAATTTATTGGCAACAATAAATGAATGGGCAGAAATTAATATTTTATAAAAATAATATGACAAAAAATTATTAAATTTTTTTAGAAATTATTATTTTTAATATTTTGAGTTTTTGGACAAAATCATGTGTTTTAAACATAACTTCGAAATTTCGAACATTAATTTCGAATTTTCGAACTTGAATATTTTACTTCATATATAGTTTATGTATACTTATACCGGCTTTTTTTTCGAAAGAAATATGAAAAAACTAACTTGTCCGCTTTTGCAATGCCAATTCTAATTTTTAAATTATATGAAACTAATTCTAATCATCAAATTTTAAATTGAAATGTCTTTTTCAGTTTAGCGTGCACATATTGTATGATTTTTCAAAATTATTTCCAAATTTATTTCTATATACAATATAATAGAATATTTTTTCTTAAACCTGCAGCATTTTTTCCACACTCTACTGTAGTTCTATTGTATTTATGTACAAAAGCAATGCGAAAATTCATACGACTTTTCGACAAACACATGTACATTGGACACATACATACATATGTATCCATGCATTTACATATGTGCGCACGTAAAGGCAATCATTTAACTATGTAAATATATGTATGTATGTATTTGAATATACAAATATACAAATGCGAAATTGGAAAACAGAAAATAAATACCTCCAGTCACAGTCAAAGTGGCAAAATCATATTCGGCAACAGTGAAACCGGCAGAATTATGAGCGGTAATACGCAGATTATACCAGGTGGCGGGTTCCAGATCCAAAACGACGTAGTTATTATCGGGTTTGACATTGTTCGAAATCTGATTCCATTCAGCTTGATCGCTAAAAAGAAAATTTACAATTGTAGTCATCAAAAAATGTTCGAACAAAAAAATTAAAAAAGAAAATTGTTGCCGGGACACCAACCGCTTCTTGTTTTCTACAACAAAGTGAGACATTGGGCAGCCGCCATCTTTCCAGGCCTTGAAGTGCAGTGAAACCGAGTTGGATGAAACCTCAATGAAACGTTGTTTCTCTGGCAGTTTGGGTTTGTAGCCTTTGGTGCGTGTGTTGAGTATGTCCGAAGCTTCGCCAGCGCCGATGCTGAGCGTGAATACAAGTAAGAAATTAGTTAGGTTTTAGCTAAAAATTATTTATGACAAAATACGCACTTATTGAAACCGGTAGCATAGACTTGATAACGTGAGCCGCAGAGCAGATTTTCGATAGTGAACTTTTGTGCATCCACAGAGACTTCAGCAGTTTCCCATTCGCCGAATTCTGCTCAGAAAAAAGTTAAATATCTATTTTAAAGACAATAAATCACACCCGAACCCACCTGGCTTGTAGTGCAGTGTGTAACCATGTAGCGGTGCGGTATCTCCCTCATGTGGCTTCAATTTGACAGTCAACGAATCGGTAGTGGTAGCGGAGAGTGAAACCTGTGGCGATTGTGGTGGTGCGAGCACAATTAGCTTGTGTGTAATGGAATCCTTTGCAATCGAGTTCTCAGCGTGACATGAATATTCACCGGCATCTTGACGATTAACCGTCTTAATCAACAATGTGCCATCAGCCATGACGCGCATACGATCATTGCTGGTAAATTCAACACCCTTAATCTTCCATGTGATCTCTGGTTGTGGTGAGCCGACAGCTAAGCATGGCATTTTGGCGTCTTCCTTGAAGGTGGCGGTGAAAGTATCATCGAATGAGGCAATCTTAGCGGGCACTTGGTCACTGGGCATGGCTACAATGCTCTTCGATTGTTGTCCTTCGCCAATATTGGTGCTGGCGGTAACCCAGAATTCGTATGGTTTATTCTTTTCCAAATCGGTGGCTTCATAACTCATCTGGTATTGTGGTATTTTCTGGCTCTTGGGTTCACCTTCGGCGCCTTCGACTTTCGAGTACACGGTATATTGTTGTATGATGCCGTTGGGCTGTGCTGGTGGACGCCATGAGACTAGTATGGCAGCTTGACCTTTAACCAAAGCCTTGACATCGGTGGGTGCTTCGGGTACTACAATGCGAGAAGGAAAAGGTTTAATAGACTTAAATAATATTTTATGCATTTCACTCACCATCAGGTTCGGTTTGACAGTGTATGGGTGCGCTGCGTACGCCATCGCCGCCAGCGGTGGTGGCCAGCACTTGCATGGTGTAGTTGGTGAATTTCTTGAGTCCATGTAAAACGGTGTCGGAAGAGGCAGTCTTCTTGTAGTGGCGTTTGGTGTCATCTTTGGATGAATAAAAAATAATATTGAATGATAAAATAATATATTTTCAATAAGAAATCAAAATAAACCTTTTGTCATCCTCCCTTGATACTCACCATACCATTCATCGCTGGGTGCATACACCACTTTGTAGGTCTTGATCACACCGTTAGCCGATTCGAGTGGTGGACTCACCCAGCTGACGCGTATGGTTTGCGAGGTCAATGTGGTGCAGGCGGTGTCGCTTGGTGGTTGACTTGGTGTACCCTCGGCGGTGAATTGTTTCTCCTCTTCGCTCAATGGGCCAGCGCCGATCTTATTGAATGCCTGTATGACAACCGAGTACTGTGTGTAAACGCGCAAGTTATTCAGCTCCAAGCTATGTTCTTTGCCTTCTTCAGTCAAAAAGTTAACAGTCTCAAAAACGTATGAAGAATTGGTGTTCGATAGTTTATAGCCAACATAATAACCCAAAATTTCGCCATTCCATTCAGAGCGTGCTGGTGGTTTCCAGGTGACGCGCAATGTGGTCTGATTTACTGGTTCGACTTTAATATTTTGTGGCTTGCCAGATGGTGCTTCCTCGGCGGTAATGATGGTCACAGCTTCCGAAGATTGTGAGGTGCCAATAGCATTTTCAGCAACAATGCGTATATTGTAAGTGGTAGCGGGACTCAATTTCTGTACTTGCGCTTCGGTGGTATGTCCGGGCACCATAACACGGTCGACTTCATCCCAAGATGCGCGTGAACGTTTGAACTCGATAATGTAACGGATAAGTGGTGAATTGCCGTCGTAGGGTTGTGCCCAGCTCAATTGTACGGAACGTCCAGATTTGTCTAAAACTTTCAAAGCGTATGGCATCTCGGGTACTTCCTGTATAATCATATTGATGCTAGCATCATCTGAGCCAAAAGCATTGGTGGCCAAGCAGGTGAAGAGCGCAGAATCAGAGCGTTCGGTACGTTTAATGGACAAGCTCGACATTACACCGGTGGACAGTATTTCTTCACGGATTGTATAACGGTTATCATTCTTGGGATCCAAACGCACATTATTCATGTTCCACAAAATGCCAATGGGTTTCTCGCCTTTCGCTTCGCACTGCAAGACCGCTGGTTCGCCACGACGTGCTGTTTGATTGCGCAATTTCTCGGTAAACTCGGGTGGTGCCTGTACGCTAATCATAATGACGGCCGAAAGTCCAGAGCCAATACCATTAATAGCCTCGCAGAGATAATAGCCTTCATTGGTCTTTTGTATGTTGTCAATGTGTAATGTGCCTTCTTCTACGCGTATATTGTCGTTCTTCTTCAAGTCCTTGTATTCGCCGGGTGTGTCGCCTATGAAATATACATTTTTGTGAAAATCTTATTGATTTTGTGCTTATCTGCATGTACTCACCAACAGCTTTCTTCCATGTGACTTGTGGTTTTGGGAAGCCATCAGCTTTGCATTCAACCTTAGCGTCGGAACCTTGTGCGAAAGCCTTGTCGGTGGGTTCGAGTATCCATCTTGGTGGTACTGTTGTGGTTTAAGCAAGAACCAAACCGTTGACAGAGAAAAAAGAGCATGCTTCATTGCGTTTCTTTATTAAAATGTAACATTTAGAACGCATGCGGTAGTGTTTAAAAAATTGCTAAACAGACGGACGGAGGACGTAGCTGAAGTGAAGTGGTAATTTTTTGTAGTTGTAAGAGTTTATTTAATATAATGAAGTAAATTTAAATTCTCATTTTAATTTTTGAACAATTTTCTTCTTAATTAGAAAATTTTAAAATAATTTTTAATCGGAAAAATTTTATTTTTTTAATTTTACCATTTCACCTCACCTTACTGTACTTACGAAAATTTTGATGTTGTTTTTAATAACATTTTTTTTAGAAATATTTTAAAAAACTTCGAATCTTAATTTATTTTTTTTTTTGTATAACGGTAATTTTTATTTGAAATATTTTTTTCGAATAACGGCAATTTACTACGTGAAATTTTTTCTTTCGAATAACGGTAATTTTTATTTGACATATTTTTTCAAATAACGGTAATTTACTACTTGAAAATGTTTTTCATTTTAACGGCATTTTATTTATTTGTTGTTCAACAAAATATTAGTATTTTATTATTAATAAATATTTTATTTCTTTAGAATACTATCGTGTGCACTCAGTGTAATGAGAAATTCCTTTTCTGCTATTTATCGATTTTCGATAAATTTACCTACTAATCACCAGCTTTTATGCAAATATAACGAAAGATTTTTTTTCAATTCAATTGAATTTCAAATTTTACTTACTGAAATATTTTCCACTGATTTGTATTTTAATATATTTAGAGATTTAATTATTTTTTATTCAAATTTTAACTTTCGGAGATAATAATATTGTATGTAAAATGAAGATGTTAATGATAATTAACTCCTATTAAATTAAAGTTGTTTTAGTTAATTCAACTAAATACCTTGGAGAAGAAGAGTTAATCCACAGTTATCAATTATTAAAAAAAATGAAATTTGTACAATTTTTTAAATTTTTTGCCACCTCTAATATCAATTAAACGTCCAAAAATTTGTTTTACAAAATTTCGAAATTTTCCATTTTCTTCAAATATTACAATCTTCTCAAACTAAATCTGTATAAAACTATTATTTTTAAAATTTTTTAAGGCAAATTAAGTTTTTAAGGGTTTCAGGGAAAGTTCTCAGGTGATAAAAATTTGTTTAATTAATTTTTAAGGTTATGTATCTGAAAACCGTTCTTGATAAAGTAGTGAAGGGAACTAGTGCTGACTCTTCATTGTATGAATTGTGAATTTGTATTTTAATTTTACAAAATATTCTCGAAACAGGTTCACCAATTTCGAGGTTAGGGTTTCTTTCTTCAAGGGAAATTTTTGCTATCATTTGAAAATGTAAAGAACATATATTTTTTGAACTTCGAATATTTTTTCGAAACAATTTTTGAGATTAGGTAGTTGACAGCTAGTTGACAGTAGTTTGTAGAACTATGGAACAAAGAAATTATTTTTAAAAAATTTGACATTGATTTTCTGTTGTAAAATGTTTTACTTAAAAAAAAAATATTTTTTTTAAATTTTTATTTAAATCGCCGACAAATGTCAGTACCAAACAATTGTTCAGCAATCAGCTGTCAAATAAGTAATATTTTTTCTTCACGTCTTCTCAATGCCCACTGAATATGCACACGATTTTCACATTTACCCTTTTTATATGCTTACATTTTTCAATTTTTTTTGTTTTTGTATAAAAACAACAACATTAAAATATTCTATAAATACATCATCTTAAAATCTATGCAAATTAAAATATTATGTTACAACTACAACGAAAGAAAGCAACAAGCTACATATATTTATACAAACAGAAGGCAAAAAGGACAAATGAAATGTGTTGGATTAATTGAAAATTAAAATTGTTGAACAAATTAAATTTAAATGCTACTACAAAGCATGCGTTAAACGAAATATGTCAAATGATGCTGGACTAAAATAAATGATTGTTTATCGAAAATAGTCGATAACAATTATTTATTGATATCGATTATTATCAATTTTTTTTTTTTTTTTAAATCAAATTTTAATTTTTTTATAATATTAATTTTTTTTTATAAATTTTTAAACAAATTGTAATTTATTTTAGATTTTTTTTCATAGATTTTTAAATGGAATTTGTATTTTTCCCGAATATTTTTTTTTATAAATTTAAATTTTTTTATTTAATTTTTCTAATTTATATATATTTTTATTTTTTGTTTTTTTATGAATTAATATTTTTTTAATATTTTAGCATCATTTAACAGTTATTATCGTTTATATATCCAAAATTAAGCGCATAATGAAAATGAAAGTTAACTAAAGACAGGATATTCAAGGGTGCGGATGTGGTGGTGGTGGAGGCAAGTGGTTAATGAGTGGGTAAGGGATTTGCGAGAGCGTGGAAGCGACCGAGTTAGTGATCAGAATGGATGAGCGCGTAACGGAAGTTTAAGCTGTTCTGTTGTGTAGCATACATTTTGTACACAGCTGTTAATATTATATGCTTGCGCTTGACCGACTTCTATACATCGTACATACTGTTGGGTCAAACGCACAAAAAAAAAAAAATTACAACAACACTGTATATGAGGACAGCGTAGCAATACCGTTATTAACAGCTTCATACACTTTACAGACGTATCAGATTTTTTATTTTTGCATTTACAGCGCTGTACAGAAATGTGGCTTTACTTACAGTATGTTATTGTTAACAGTGTTTGGCTGGTGTTAATGTTGTTATTAACATATTTATGTTATGTTGTTAGTAATAATTAGTAATTCTCTTTGTGTGTGTTATTAGTAAATTTTTTTACAATTTTTTTTCTAAAAGTGTTAATGGTATTAATCGGTGTAACTGCTGTTAGTAAGCGAGGAGTACGGAGGAGTGCTTGAAAGTAGGAAAATGATGCTGCATATTCTTGCTGTTTTGAAAAAAAATTATATAGTTCTGCTTGCTGCGCACATTTGCAAAATTCGCACTTCTTTCATAGGTAAAATTAATAAAAAAAAAATTAAAAAAAAAATAAAAAATAAAAAAAAAAATTAAATATTTTTAAATTAAAATAAAAGTAAAAAAAAATATATAATAATAAACATAAAAAATATATTAAAAAAATCTTATTAAAAAATAAAAAAATTAATTTAAAAATTTCAAAAAGAATATAATTTTAATTAAAAAAATTACGTTAAATATTAAACAAATAAAAATAAAAAAAATCACGTTTTATTATTTGTAATATTTTTTTTTTTGCATTTTTCATACCCAGTCGTGCACAGTGTGTTAGCAATTTATTTATTTAACGCCATTTAATGCAATGCAAATTTTAAATTCTTTTTTTTTACTATTGTTTTCGCACATATTTGGTGTTGGTGTAGCTTACGGTTATTTGTAATAGTGCTTTTGTGAGCCTAAATGTATGCTTAGTGCCCGTTTTGTGTGTGTTTGTATGTATGTTTGTGTGCGCTGAATGTGTGTTTGTGCTACTTGTGATATTATTTGTTGTTGCTGTTGCGAATTCGAGCTGTTTTGCCATTTAACTTGATTTCATAACAATAAATTAGTTGCTGATGTATGAGACATGTTTCTTACAAAAAAATAGCTGTTATACCCAAGCTATTATTTTCAATGGATTTCTTGACAACATTCATGTTAAAAAAATTAATTTACATATTTTTGTGTAACTTGTTTTTAGTTTACATGAAATTATATGTATAGACGGCACCTGTGAATTTGCTGTTATTATTATTTTCATATATAAAAAAGGTATTTACAAAGTGTTCAGGCTGGTAATATTGCGAGCATACATTTTTTTACGGACGGTGGTAAGCTTTATTTAGTTAGACAAAAAAAATTTTACCTCAAAAATTTTCAATAATCAGGTCTTTTATTTTAAGAAAAATATATGTTTTCACAAAAGTGAAGCATAAATTATTTATAAAAAAAATATATATATATTTTTTTCACAATTGTTTTTTTTTTGCAAAATTACAAAAAAAAAATCAGTCTTCTAAAAATGGTTTAAAAAATTAAACAAGAAAATTAAAAAAAAATATTTCTTAATAAATGTTGGCACGTGGAAATTGGGTCTCCAAATTTTCTCCAAAGCCAATTATATTTCCCATCTCCGAAATGCATTTTCATATAATGCATTAAAAAAGAAAACGGTTCTTTTCAGGTTAATAAAATATAGTTTTTGAATACGAAATTTATGCGAGGCCCTTCAAAAATCATTTGATCATATTTCGTATTTTATTGCAGACGAAGGAAATATAGGCTTCAGTCAAGAGCTGTGAAAATTTGCATACTTTTCTATTTATAAAAATATTTAAAGTTAAAAAAAAATGCTTCAATATATAAAATTTTCAAAAAAAAAAAATTGAAAAGCTTCAAGTTTTATAATTTATACATAACTTTCAGAAATTGCGATTTTGTAAAAATAAAAATATGTTATTTTATTTAAAAAAAAAATAAGTATAGAAACTTTGAAAACTTTAAATTTTCAATTCAGTAAAAAATACATTTTATTTTTTATATCGACATCATTCTCAAAAATTTCAAATTAAATATTTTATAAAATATAAGTTTGAAAAAATTTACTTTAATTTAAATTAATATTTAAATTAAAAAAAAATATTTTTTTTTATAATATTAAATTTTGAAAAATTTTCAATCAAAATTTAATTAAAAAACTAGTTTTGGTGTACTCAAATTGGTTTAAATTCAAAACATTGAAGGCCTTCAAAAATTTCCCGAAATTTTTTTTTTATTTTATAATTAATATTTTTACATTTGATTCTCGCTGAAGCAGCTAAATATAGTTTTTGATTTTGTAATAAAATTTTAAGAAATTTCAACTAACAAATTTATTGCATTATTATTTTTGAAAAATTATTTAAAATACATTTGCATTAAAGAATTTATGTTTGCTTTAATAGAGTGACAAAAGTCAGAAAATTTAGTAATAAAATTCGTTTGAATGCA
Source organism: Zeugodacus cucurbitae (assembly GCF_028554725.1). Classification (NCBI taxonomy): domain Eukaryota; kingdom Metazoa; phylum Arthropoda; class Insecta; order Diptera; family Tephritidae; genus Zeugodacus; species Zeugodacus cucurbitae. The sequence goes on from NC_071671.1 coordinate 18,494,848, forward strand.
ATTTTTACAGCCGTTTTCTGTTTGCCTACCATTCACCGTCAGCGACGCGGACTTATTCGCGCTGCCCGCCGCATTTGATGCCACGCAAGTATAGCGTCCCGCGTGCGGCGAAGTAACATTATTGATTAACAAAAGGCTTGTATGCGCACCAACGCTAGCCAAAGTGGCCAAATCGCCACCGACACGCTGCTCATTCAAATACCAATTGAATGCAATGGGCAAATCACCTTTGCTGGCAATGCAAGTGAGCTGCACATAGTCACCCATATGACAGGGTGTGGCCGAGATGGAGAGTTTGGTCAGAAAGGGGGTTTCTTGATTGATTAAAAGAGAGTATAGCTCATTAGTTGTTTGAAAAAAAAAATATAAAAAGATATTTTATAAGAAAAATATTTTATTACATCATTAATTTTTTTTTGATGCCAGGAATTTTTTTATTTATTTAGCAACAGAATAAAAAAAAATAATTTAAAAAAATTTCGAAATTAGAAATTTTTAAAATTATTTTTGAATTTTTTTATGAAAATTTTATATTCAAAAATTGTTTTCTAATATTGACTTAACACAATTTTTAATTATACATTTAAAAATATTTTCCCGAATTGTTCAGAACACGCCTTTTGTTACCCTAAGCACTCAATATGAAATCAAGTTCGCTGCTTAAGTCTTTAATTTCAACTCATTGGGAATTAAAATAATCTTTAAAAAATAATTCAAAACAAAAAACACTAAAAACCGTTTATCGCATGCGTCAAATCAATCTGGCAACGCCCTCACCCTTCACTTTCAGCACCGACCAGCGACGCGCCTCACCCGCCGCATTGCGCGCCACACACGTATAATTCCCCGAATCGCCAATTGTAGTTTGGCGCAGCGACAAGATCAAAGTGTATTCATCGATTTTATGATAAATCGAACGCAGCAACGGTTGACCATCCTTCAGCCAGTGTATATCGATGGGCAAGTCGCCAGAGAGCGCCATACACATGACACGCACGGCCTGACCACCGTTGACACCGTTCGCATTAAAGTGAAATTGCTCGAGTTGCGGCAGTTCTGTGAGTGTGTGTATGTGTGAAGTGAAAGCGCCAAGGAGTAGAGAACCGTGGAGTGCAAGGACAAAGACACAAATACAATAAATATGTACAACAGAAAGTGCGCATTGAATTGTGAACTAGATGATTAAGGGTGGGCGTTCAAAAAAGTGGTTTTATGAGACGCGTCGGGGTTTATAGAGAGTTGTTGGAGCTTAAAAGTATGCAAATGTATTTTTTTTATATTTTCTTTTTATTAATTTTTTAAAAGATTTATAATTAACTTTGAAGTTTTTGAATAATTTATAATTAATATTAATATTTTTTATTAATTTTAAAATATTTTTCATTAAATTTAAACTTAAGTATAAAAAGCGAATGGCTCCAAAAAGTATGCAATTATTTTGATTTATCGCGAAAATTTAAATCAAAAGATTTATATATTATAAAATATTTTTAAAAGTATTCTTTATTAGCAAAATATTGCTAATACATATACATTTTTGTAATTTAAAAAAAATTTAAATTAATTTTTGAAAAACTAAAATTTGTTTAATTTTTGTAATTTTTTATTTTTGTATTTAAGTTTTAATTTATAAAAAAAAAATAAGTTATAAAAGTAAAGGCTCCTAAAAGTATGCCTTTATTTCATTTATCGCGAAAAATGTATAATCAAATAGCTCTACAATTTACCAAATGTTTTGAAAAACAAATTTGTTAACAAAATATTTTTTTGTCAAACTTCTGATCTTTTTAATTTAAGTTTTTAAGATTATTTTTTCTGAATTTTTTTTATTATATTATGTGACTTTTTATTTTTTTCACAAGTATGTGGTTCTATAGACTCTTTCTTTAACATTAATTTTTTAAATTATTTTCTTCAAAATTTAATTTTAAATAATTTTTATTTAAAAGTTTTCTAATTTTATTATTTATTTTAACAAGTTAATATCTTATATTTTTAACATGACTCATCAAAAATTCTTGCTTTTAATCCAATATTTACTTTGAAAATTTTTTTTTTTAATTTATTTCGAAAAATATTTTAAAAAAATTGACATTATGAAAATTTATTAAAAAATATAACAATTTATTTTAAACTTTGCATACTTTTAAGCTGAGAAATTGCCGAAAAATTTCGATATGAACACAAAATTTATGGAACCTACAAAAGTGACAGCGAAATTTCATAATCCCACAACAACATTCAAGGACAAAACACCATTGGTATAATACAGTGAAATAATGCTCAACTAAATAACGATAATTGCCAACACACACACACAAGCACACGCGCATGTATATGACTAAGCGCCTAAAAATATGCAGCATTTAACAAATGGACGCAACTTACGAAATGCTATGCGCGTGTAAACAATTAAAATGCTCAGCTAAGCCATTCCATGGGAGACAAAAGTGCGCCCGCAGCCATTAAAAACTATTTATTTTTTTTTGCTATGCTAAGAATATTAAAACTAATAGGAAACTAAGCTAAGCTTGTACACAAACCCTTCACGGTTAAATTCGTTGAGACAGTAGTGTGGCCGGCATGATTTGCACCCATACACGTATATTTGCCCACATGTTCAGCGCTTACGTTCTCAATATTCAGCGAACTGCTGCGTCTACCATGCATTAAAATCATTATGCCATCGACCAATTCGGCCGGTTCGTCATTGTAGTACCAGGTTATGTTGAACGGTGCATCGCCATGCACCACAGCGCATGTCAGTTGAAAGTAATCACCCACATACAGTGGTGAATCAGCGTTGGAGGGAAGTGGTGCAAGTTTTGGTGGCACTAAATTGTGTATAGGTGGAAAAGAGGTGACGGTATAAATGGTGGATAGGAAGGTAGTGTATGCAGGATATAGTTATTAAAGGATGTTTGTGATATTCAGAATTCCATATAGTTGTTTATCGATAAACGATTAATATACACGTTTTAGTGCCCACCAGTTTTTGCAAAGACGTTTGTGGGTAAATGCATTGTATTGGACGAGTTGAAAAACATAAAAAATAAAACAAATGAAAAATTAACAATAAAAAATTATAATTCTAAACTCTAACAATATAATACGAATATTATAAAAACAAAAATAATTCTTTATATTGCTCGCTCTTTGTACCATTGACAATCAGCTGTGCCGTATAATTGGTCACACCAGCCGCATTTTTGCCATAGCACGTATAATTGCCCGCGTGTGCGCCCTCTATAGATTCGATAGTCAAAGCAGAGCTGCGTGAACCCATTTTCGAAATAGTTATGCCACGCTGTTGTGCATAACTTTCGTTCAGCGGCAAGCCGTTGTAATGCCAATACACCAAAAGCGGATGATCACCATGTATGATGGAACATTGTAGTGTACAATAATCACCAGGGAAAAATGCATCAGCACCAGAGGTGAAGGGTGCGATTTTGGGTAGCACTAATGTTGTTGATTTTTGATTTTTGTTTTGTTTTCGAGAAATAAATTTGATTTTTTTAGTTATTTTTATGTTGCTGATGCTTTTCTTTTAAATATATGCAAGAATTTATCGATATCAGTTCAACGGCCTAAGGACATGTTTTCACAAACCTATGAGTTACTTAATTCTTATAGAAAATCATAACTTATGTTGCGTTTTTCGAAAAAGTTGCTTAAAAATCTTAACATTATACAAAAAATGTAATCAATAAATATTATTAAAATTAAATATTTAATTAAATTATTAGAAAAACATTAAAAATCAATATATCATTAAAAAAATAGAGACAAAATTATTCAGTATTTTTACGAAATTAATTGATGGCAACAATTTATTCTAAAGTCTATCTTCTAGATAGTTCATAGGCAAATTAAGAATTTTCTAAATTATGAAGATACCTGATACCTGATATATATATATATATATATATATATATATATATCTGTAGCTATTAAACTCACTAATGAGCTAAATTTAAGATAACATATTTTTTCATAACTCTTTCTGAACTGATGTGATTTGTACCGAGTACTAAAGTCCTTTATTTTTTTATGTTATATTTATTTATAATTTAGTCATTTAAGCTTATTTTCCATAATATTTGTTCCAAATAATTGTTTCGTTGATTTTTTTAATTCTCCTATGAAACCAATGATATTAAATCAAAGTGTGAACACTACTTTATGACAATATTTTGAAAGGAACGATCGACTTTCGATACCTTTATTAATTCAAATTAATCTCTGTTCGTTATTAAGACGTTTCCTTTCGCAAATAAGATTATTATTTAGAAGTATAACTTTTAGTTTCGAAACAGTGCGGCATTGACACAGTCTATGTGCAATTCGGCATGCAAATTTTTAGTATTTCAAGAGAACTATTAGGCAAAGACAGCAGCAATTTGTGAATTTTCAGACAGCACTTCTTCAACGCACAATTAAAAAATAATATACGAGCATTTTTTTTTCAAAGAAAAAAACTGTTAGAGCTAACTTTTTAGTGCATTGGAAAGAGCGAAGTGAACAAACGATCAAAGACAGCAGGGGAATATTTAGCAGACAACAGCTTTTATATATTGTTCGCTAACTACAAGTGAAATTATCAAGCTTTCGATAGGTTGTTATTATTGCCACAATACTTTTGTTAGTTTTTTTACGTATATTATTAATTTTTTTTATTTTTATATTAATTTTTTCTCTCTTTTATTTGAATTCTAACCATAAACATTCAACTCAGTAGAATAGCTCTGCACGCCCGCGCGATTGCTTGCATTGCAAGTGAAATTTCCAGCATGTTGATGATCGACTGATTCAATAGTCAGCACACTGCTGCGACGACCGACTGTCATTGTCGAAATGCCCAACGCTTCACTCACGAGCGCACCGTTGAGCGTCCACTCAATAACAATCGGCAAATCGCCAGTGGGCACCGAGCAATGCAATGTCAGATATTGACCGGTCTGAGCGGGACCCTCCTCGAAAGCAAAGGGTATGATGCGTGGTAAAACTAAAAGCGGTGTATACGAGTATAAAAAGTAGGAAAAAAGAAGGCATAGATAGCAATAAGTAGAGAAGAAATAATTTACATTTTAAATAATACAACAATTGAAATAATAATTTTTAATATGAAATCAGCGCCAACAAATTACATTTTTTTTTAAATAATTTCTATTTATGATTTTTGTTCTCTAATTAACCTATAACTTTGAGTTGTGCGCTATAGCTCGCCTTGCCCGCCTCATTCGAGCCGTGACAACTGTAATTTCCCGCATGACGCGCGTTCACGTTCTCTATAGTGAGTACGCTACTACGACGTCCCAGTTTTGAAATCAATATGTCCTGGTCGTCGTCATTGACCAGCGGTTGATTGTTAAAGGTCCAACGTATGTTCAACGGTAGATCACCCTCGGTTATGGTGCACTGATATGTGATATATTGACCGAGGTGTACGGCTTGATTGCCGCTAGAGAAGGGAGAAATTTGTGGTGGCACTTTGTGATGCGCAGAGAAGGTTAAAATTGTACAGAGAAAGGAAAGCGAGGTAAAAAAAAATGAATTTTGGGGTAAAAAAAATAATTTTTAAAAATTCACTATAAAAACATAAACATAAACTACTTATCTAAAGCTAGTGCAATAATAGTTTCGAAATATTTTTTTTTATTTATCACCGCCCACCATTCACAATCAACGCTGCCGTATATACCGTTGTTTGCGCCTCGTTACGCGCCTTACACGTATAATTCCCAGCATTATTGCCATTCACCGAATCGATAGTTAAAACATTTACTTTCTTGCCAATTTTCGATGTGGTAACACCCAAATAATCGTTTATCGGATAATCGTTGAATAGCCAAGTGATATCGACTGGTAAATCACCTTTCGAAATGGTACATTGTATGGTCACAGAGTCGCCGAAATTTGCTGGTTCTTCACCAAAATCGAAAGGTGTGATTTTCGGTGGCACTACGCCGTTAAAAAAACATTAGAGAATAGACCGAATATGCATTATATATCTTTTTCATAACTTAAAATGTCCTTCATTGTTGTTGTCGGTCAGGCAACACAAAATTATAGTAAATATACTTAAATTCAGCTATTCAGCAATAGTATTTCCACTTTTCAATATCGTGTCAACTTTTTATTGAAGAAAGTTTATTTTAATTCAGCAGTATTTTTAAATGTATATTTTCACTTCAAATATTCTATACAACCTGACATGTAGACAGTAATATATTATTTTTCATTTTATAGATATTGTAAGCAACATGCTTAACAGCATATTTTCAACATAAATCATTCAGACATACTCCTTTTTACAGCATAACTACATTTTGACTGCAATTCAGCGCATTAAATATATGTAAAACATTGCCAAAACATAAAAAATAGTGAAAGCAATTCTAAAATAGCAATTTTGTATAAATTCAGCGCTAATTCAGCACAACAAATGTATAAATATAAAAGCAAGATTCCAATAATATCGTTGAATAATTTATAGCATGCGCTTCAGATGTTTGGATATTGTTCTAAGCAAGAAGATAAGGTCGTATAGGTAAAGGATAAAGTGTTTCAACAAAAGTTGAGAAATGAAATATTAGAACCAAAATGTTAATAACATATGTTTAGAAAAATGTTTGGCTTTTATAATCAATACTACCATTCACAATCAATTCTGCAGTATAACTGCTTGCCGCCCATAGATTTCTAGCTTTGCATGTATAGTTGCCAACGTGACGCGCATTTACCGAATCTATCATCAATACACTCAAACGTTTGCCCATTTTTGTGGCCGTAATACCAGAATATGAATTGAGCGGGTAATCATTAAACAGCCATTCAATATCTAGTGGCAAATCACCCGATGAAACGAGACAATTTATGGAGACGGAGTCTTCAAAATTAGTAGGAGTCTCACCAAAGTCGAAATGTGCTATTTTTGGAGCCACTGGAAATGTGGTAAGATTTTAGTCGATAGTGTAAGAAATATGTGGTTGTAGGGGGGTTTGAAGGTTGTGTGTTTTCAGTGTTTCGGGGCTTAATGTAAAAAGTATTAAAGAAAAATACAAATACGAAAAGAAAAAATACTGTAGCCTGTTACATAAATTATTCAGTACAATTCAGCGGACTTAAATTTCAATTAATTTAAACAAATATACCATTAACTATCAATTCAGCTGTGTAATTCACTGCAGCTGCATGATTTTTCGCCTTACAAGTATACTTTCCCGCATGTCTAGCGTGCACATTATCAATAGTTAAAATATTTGTACGTTTGCCACTTTTCATAACCGATACACCGGAGTAAGAACTAATAGCGTAATCATTGAATAACCACTCTATATCGATGGGTAAATCTCCGGATGAAATAAGGCAAGTAACCGACACAGAATCTTCAAAGTTTGCCGGTTCCTCACCAAAATCGAAAGGTGTTATCTTTGGGGGGACTTGTTGGGGTTTAAAATAGTTTAGAAAAATAAAAACAAAATATTTTTTGTAAGCATTTTAAAAATTTTGACAAAAACATTATGTAAAATGTAAATTAAGTAGTATTATATGTGTATTCAATAACCGTTGACAATCAGCTGTGCTGAGTACGCATCCATAGCGGCTTTATTACGCGCTTTGCAGGTATAGTTGCCCGCATGGCCCGCATGTACTGAGTCAATAGTTAATAGGCTCGTACGCTTGCCACCTTTGATCACATTTACACCGGCGAAATAATTAACTGGTTCACCATTAAATAACCACTCGATGTCTAAAGGCATATCACCACTGGAAATGAGACAGTTCACCGAGACAGAGTCCTCAAAGTTCGCAGGAACTTCACCAAAGTCAAAAGCAACGATTTTAGGAGCGACTAGGGACGGGAGGAAATGTTTATGCTTGTGTAACGGTTAATGAAACTAGCAGTATTTTGTAAGGGAGGGGATTTTTATAATAGGTATTTTAAAATTAACTAAAATACACAAAAAGAAAATTTCAAAACCGCTAGTAAGTGTTATTCAGCGCTACTTAAACTGACAGCCTTAAATGCTATATACCATTAACCACCAATTCAGCTGTGTAATTAACAGCCGCTGCATGATTTTTTGCTTTACAACTGTATTTTCCGGCATGTCTAGCATGTACGTTGTCTATGGTCAACATACTGGTACGTTTACCACCCTTCACAACAGTAACACCCGAGTAGGAACTTATAGCATAATCATTGAACAACCACTCGATATCGATAGGTAAATCTCCAGAGGAAATGAGGCAAGTTATCGAAACAGAGTCTTCAAAATTCGCTGGCTCCTCACCAAAGTCGAAGGGTGTAATTTTAGGTGGAACTTATGTATGTAAAATGCAGGATGTAAATAAAATTATTACAAATTTAAAAAAAGTTGTAAGCACATACAAATATAAAATAAGATTTGGCTGAATAGTAAGTTCAATTGTTTAAATAACCGTTAACAATCAATTGTGCTGAGTACTCATCCGTAGCGGCCTTATTGCGCGCTTTACAGCTGTAGTTTCCCGCATGTCCAGCATGCACTGAGTCGATACTTAACAAACTAATACGTTTACCGCCACGCATAACATTCACACCCGCGAAATAGTTAACCGGTTCGCCATTAAATAGCCATTCAATATCGATTGGCATATCTCCAGAAGAAATTAGACAATTTACCGAAACTGAGTCCTCAAAGTTAGCAGGTTTCTCACCAAAATCGAATGGCACTATTTTTGGTGGCGCTGAATAGATAATTTTGCAAAAAAAAATATGTTTTTAGCTTGTTTTAAACGTGAGCATACATAGCGTGGATAAAGAAATTCTAATAGACATGTTAATCATAATTCAGCAACTTTTTTGTCTAAAATATTTTGTAAGTAACAATTTATTTTGTGTTCCTATATTGTGCTCAATTCCAATTGAGAAGAAAATTACAATTCAGCAACATTTTCTTCAAATATATTTTGTAAGCGCCAATTATGGTTGTGTACTTTTATTGCGCTTAATTATTTGACTGCAAAACAGCTCTAATTCTGCAAGACTTGTTTCCAAAAAACTTGTCAGCACTCCTCTATTTTTATGAAATGGATCAATATTAAACCAAAAACTACATAAAAACTACTGTAAGCGTAACTTAAAGCAAATTCAGCGCATAGAAAATAAGCGGAAAACTTAAAAAAATACCATTAACAATTAGTTCCGCTGTGTACTCCACAGCGGCGGCATCATTGCGCGCTTTGCATGTATAGTTGCCCGCATGACCGGCATGCACGGAGTCTATAGTCAATATGCTGGCCTTTTTGCCACCCTTCACTATAGATACACCAGTATAAATGTTTATTGGCTGACTGTTAAAAAGCCAAGTGATATCCATTGGTAAATCACCCAAATAAATGAGACAATTTACAGAGACTGATTCTTCAAAATTCACCGCGTGATCGCCAAAATCGAAATGCGCAATTTTGGGGGGAACTAAAAGTATGTAAGTAAAGTGGTTGAGGAATTGTGGAATAATAAATTAAAACTGACAATAAAGTATTAAAGAAAGTTAAAGTTTTGACATATTATTTGACTAAATGCAAAACAAATACCGTTCACCACCAATTCAGCGGTATAATTCACGGATGTTGCCTTGTTGGCAGCAACACAAGTATAGTTGCCAGCATGATGACCACGCACATAATCGATGGAGAGTGCGCTTATCTTTTTACCCAATTTCACCATTGAAACATCGTAGACATTGTCATTGATTTGACGACCATTAAAGAGCCATGCAAAGCTTACAGGAAAATCACCAGAAGTCACCAAACATTGTACGCTAGCAGATTCACCAAAATTCGAGGGTTCTTCGCCGAAATCAAAATTTGCGATTTTAGGCGGCACTTGAAAGGGGAATGACGGGGAAAGTTAAGTGTAGGAAGAGGTGTAAAAATTATTTAAAAAAAAAATAAAATAAAATATTCATATCATAAAAAATTTATATTCAGCGCATTCCGCACCGTTAACACGCAATTCAGCGGTATGATTAACGCGGCCAGCACGATTTTCAGCAATGCAGCTGTAATTTCCAGTATGTTTAGCCGACACAGACTCGATTGTAAGTTCACTAATGCGTTTGCCACGTTTCGTTGTAAAAATTTCAAGATAATCCTCGAATGGTTTACCATTCAGCGTCCATGTAATGCTTACTGGTAAATCACCACCGGCAATGGTGCACTGTATGTTAACAAATTCACCAAAACTCATCGATTCTTCGCTAAATGAAAATGGGCTGATTTTTGGTGGTACTGAGTATATATGAAAAAAAAAATATTATAAGCTTGCGTTAAAAAGCATATAATTTTACTTTTAGACTATTATTCAACACTTTACTAAAAATAGCTATTCACCACAATTAAGCGCAATTTTTTGGGCTTTTTATTTCAACCACTTAATAATATTTGTGTCAGATTTCTTAAATAAAGTTTTCTCTCAATTCTTTTTCCTAAACAAACAATAAATCCATATTCAGCACACAACAAATAATATCACCAGTTGCACAGCAAATGTGTATGAGGTAAGGGTTAAGCAAATGTAAACTACAATATCTACCAAGAGCCGCTACAAATTTAACTATTTAACATTACAAAGATTCTTTCGCACAAACCATTCACAATCAATTCAGCTGAATGTTCAGCACGACCAGCTGAATTGCTTGCAATACAAGTATAATTGCCCGCATGTTTCGCCTCGATTGCATCGATCATTAAATTGTGTATACGTTGACCACGTTTCTCAGTCAAAATCTCCAGCTCCGGCAGTAGCGGGTGCCTGTTCAATGTCCATATTACCGATACGGGTAGATCACCGCCCGAAATAGTGCAATGTACTGAGACAGGCTCACCGAAGTTCATGGGTTCGTCACCAAATGAGAAGGGTGTAATTTTTGGTGGTACTTAATGCAAAAATTTCAGGAAAGAGGATAATAACAAAAGAAAGAAGAAAAAACAAAAAATAATTTTACTTTCAAATTTTTACACCAACCATTCACAATTAAGCGTGCTGTATGCGCAATTATGCCCGCTTTATTTTGCGCATGACACGAATAAAAGCCGGCATGATGCGCGGCCACTGATTCAATTGATAAAACATTGATACGCTTGCCAATACGCGAAAAAGATATATCGTGGTATCTATCGATGGTGGCGTTATTCAACTGCCAGGTAACATTGATGGGTAGATCACCGCCGAGTATGGTGCACTGTATGGAGGCGGGTTCACCGTAGTTGAGTGGTTCTTCACCAAAATCAAATGGTGCGATTTTCGGTGCAACTTTTTGTAGGAAAACAATTACAATTTTTGTAAGCTTCATTTTAATAATCATAATATGTATTACAAAAAAGTTAGCTGTATACATAAAATGTCAATTCAGAACATTTTTGTATATGTTCAAGCACTCATCTCTCGACAGAATTCTTAATACAGTAATAACAGTTACGCTGAATAACTGCTAATACTATTCAGCGCAGCCAAAACACAATTAAAGTTATAACATCAGCTTAATCAACGCGGAGTTGGGAAGTTTGAGGAAATTTTTAAACAAAAAATTAAAAAAATATACAATGAACACATCCAATATAGTATTGATCCCTTAGCTGTTAAAAAAACAAACCGTTCACTATCAGACGCGCTGCATGCTCTGTAATTCCAGCTTTATTATGCGCGCGACATGAATAGTTTCCCGCATGATGCGCCGCGACAGCTTCGATGGTCAACACATTTACACGTTTGCCAATACGCGATAATGATATATCATGAAAACTATCAATAGCAGCATTATTCAGCAACCAGGTAACGTTGATTGGTAGATCACCGCCGAGTATGGTGCACTGTATGGAGGCGGGTTCGCCGTAGTTGAGCGGTTCTTCACCAAAATCGAATGGTGCAATTTTCGGTGCAACTTTTTGCGTTGAAATAATAATACAAATTTCGTATACAATCATTATGATTTGTAAGCTTGATATTTTTTATATAGAGGATTCATTAGAGATGAAAAATTTAGTTTACAAATAAACTAAACACTTACTGGAAGTCAGCGCACTTAATAAGTAAGCATAGCTACATTTCAGTAGCGTTTTTAGATAAGTTTTAAAAACATTTAAAATTATTCGCGCTGAGTACCGTTTTAAGGCATTCAGCTCCGTTTTTTAAATCCCGAGACGTATGAACTGGAGTGGGGATAAGGTTTAACTTAAAGCAATATTAACTACTCTAACAAAATAATAGTAATTTATAGTTTATATTTAGCAAACCATTAACAATCAAAGCCGCTGTATAAACAGCTTTTCCCGCCCAATTCTCAGCGATGCATGTGTAATTTCCCGCATGATCAGCAGTAACGCTTTCTATAGCCAAGACATGGGTATGTCTAGTAAATTTTGTCGTTGCTATATTCAAATGGGCAGGAAGATGATAATCATTCAGCAACCACTTAACACTCATTGGCCAATCACCACCGGCGATGGTGCATTGTATGGACGCGGGTTCACCGAAATTCAAGGGTTCTTCGCCAAATTGAAACGGTGTGATACGCGGCGGTACTGAGTTATATTAATGCGTGTTTGTGTGTGTGCGAAATAATGTAAGAAATATTTCTTGTTATTTAGTAACATCAATTGGAAATTTTGAATTTTAAGATATACGATTTGTTAGATAGTGTGGGTGTAGATGAAGTCTATTTTGTTATGTACGATTTACAAGGTTAAATTTACTCTCAAAAATACATATTGATAACCATATAATATATTAAAAGTAAAGGAGCAAGTTTAGTACTTCAGAACACCGCAACCGAGCCCAACAGAATTAGTCACTTAAAACTAGTCCATGAGGAATTGTATATATTCAAATCCATTATACCATTCACGGTAATATTTGTGCTGTACGTCGTTGAGCCAGCCGCATTACTAGCCGTACAAGTGTAGGTGCCAGTATGTGCGGGCGTGGCACGCGGTATCGATAACACACTCGATTTGCTACTAAAGCGATTTGTACGCATTATCGGTTGGAGTGTGTCGTAACGCGCATCACCAGCGGCGCGTTCAAAGCTCCAGTTGATTTGTATTGGGCGATCTCCTTTCTGTATTTGACAAAGCAAATCGATAGAGTCGCCGGTGTTGATTATGTCGTCGTAACTGAAGGGTGTGATTTGCGGAAGGACTAAAGAATAAATGTTTGAAAATTTAGAATAAATTCTTTAAAAGTGAATCGTAGTAAATTTTTTTTTTGGAATTTCGGCTAATTCAGCCCAATTTTGTTCAATTCAGCGCAATAAATATGTGGTTATTCTATATGTAATTGGAATTCTAAGAGACTTCTGATAATTCAACTCACTTTTATTAAATTCAGCACTGTATAATTCAATACAGCTCGCGATTTTTAGAGATGTATTCGAAATTCTAAGGGACCTCGGCTAATTAAGTTGAATTTAATTAAATTCAGCACAGTTTAATTCAATTCAGCTCCACAATATATAACTCCTGAATACAATTTTAAATTTTTGCTGCATTTAGATTAATTCAGCGCAGTTCCATTCGGCTCTAATATTTTATTTCCCATCAAAATATACCAATTTTAGTACTAAAACAAATTAATTTCCACTTTTCAGCGCATTCTAAATACTTTTTGAGCTAATCCATTTTATTCATTAACCAATTTGTAAAACTTTACTTCACATAAATAGGGTACTAAATTTTAACTATTCAGCTTATTTGGGCATATAATTTTGTTTTAAATAACTTTAATAGTTTTCCTTTCCTAATTTAAATACATTCAGCGGCGCCAAAACAGGCACACACATGTTTCAATTTAATTATTGTGCTTTCTGGACATTGTGGATGGACATATAAATCACAACAACGAAAAGGATACCAAAGATAAAAAAAATATTAAAAAATATGTTCAAATGTCTTTATCTGAAGCAAATACCATTAACCAGCAATTCAGCAGTGTAAGCACTCTGCCCCGCCTTGTTACTGGCCACACACGTATAATTTCCCGAATTCGCCGCCTTCACCGATTCCACTGTCAATAAGCTAATGCGATCACCAATCTTACTTGCCAACACACCCATATGCGAAAACAATGGCAACTCATTATGCGTCCAACGAATCTTCAACGGTAAATCACCTTTTGCCACATGACAAGTCAGCTGTACGCTGTCACCTTCATTAGCCTCAGCATCGAAGTTAAATGGATGTATAGCGGGTAGTACTAGATATGTACAGGTAATACATAAAAGTGGGGGAGGATGGGTTTAAATCCGACAAGCGATAGTGTATAGGAAGCATAAGGAAAATACATACAGAAAAACATTTCGATAAATACGATTTTAAACCTATTATGTGAGTTAGTAGCAAAGAATAATCGATTTAATATTTAATAAATATTCGTGTTCTCATTAACCATTGACTTGTAACTCGGCCTGATAGGCACTCACGCCCGCGCGATTCGTTGCTAAACACGCGTAAACGCCACGATGTTCAGCGGCAATATAATCGATATTCAATGTACTCGACTTTGTCGACATGCGACCGATAATAATCTCGTAATCGCCACTTTTCAACGTTTGATTATTCAGCGTCCATGTAATATTTATGGGTAGATCACCTTTGGTGACCGAACATTGCACACCCAGCGAATCACCAGAATTGGTCGCTTCATCACCGAATGAGAAGGGCATAATTTGTGGTGGCACTGTGTGGCAAAAATGGGGGAAGAGTTTTGTGTTAGCGTGTATAAACAAGGTTTGGGAATATTGTTTAAAATAAAAATTTTAAAAATTAAAAACCAATTCTAAATGCTATATTAATTCAGCTATTATTCAGCGCAGCCACCATTCACTAGTAATTCAGCTATTTGTTCAGCGCTGCCCGCTGCATTGCTCGCAATACATTTGTAGGTGCCACGATGATGTCCATTGATGGCATCAATGCTGAGCGAACTTAATTTCGGAGACATTTTAATAATACGTATGCCGGCGTGCTCATTTGTAATCGGTTGTCCATTCAGCGTCCAGTGCAGTTGTAGTGGTGTATCGCCTTTGAAGACCATACATTGCACCGCAGTGCTATCGCCGTAATTTGAGGGTTCGTCGCCAAAGCTGAATGGCATGACTTGTGGTGCGACTGATATGATGCGGTGCAAAACAAATGAAATACGAATTTTTATATTTTTTCTTGACAACAGTAGAAGCTATTAAAATAATTATTATTTGAAAATTTGTATAAACCCACTTTGCATGAAACGGGGGCCAAAAACGGTTAAAAAATTTGGGCTTAACTATCTCAGCGCCACTTTTATATGTCAGCACATATTTATTTCCCTTTATAATAGATGAAATGACAAAACAGTTGAAAATTAATAGTTATTAACACATTTTACATACATTCAGCGCACATTTTTGTTGTTTTAACGAATTTTTACTACAAATTCAGCAAATGTGCACGCAAAAAACTGCTAAAGCTTATTCTTACAACTACAAAACCTGCACAAAGCATATTCAGCGTGTTTGCATAACTACAATTATTTACTGCAAGTGTACATAGACTCAAGCAAAACAAACCGTTAACTTGTAATTCAGCTACATATTCGCTAGTTCCCGCCTCATTTGTTGCGATACATTTATATGTACCGCGATGGAACGCTGCTAACGAGTCGATATTCAGCGAACTGGTGCGTTTATTCAGCCGTATTATTGAAAACCCATTTTCACCATGCACAATAGGCGCTGAATTTAGTGACCAACGTATTTTTACTGGCAAATCGCCTTTGGGTACAACACAACTAGCGCTCGCTATTTCACCCATATCAGCAGTATCCTCACCGAAGGAAAACGGTAAAACTTGTGGTGGTACTTCAATTTAAAGAAACGATAATTACCGTAAAACAACAAAAACACACTACAACAAATAAACGTAAAACTAAATCAACTAGTTAAATATATATTTATTCAATAATTGTCTGCTTGCACAAACCATTCACATGCAATTCAGCGCTATATTCAGCACTGCCTGCCTTATTCGATGCAATGCATTTATAAATGCCACGATGACGCGCCTCCAACGAATCAATATTGAGCGAGCTAGTACGTGGATTCATACGCGATAAGGTAAAACCATGTTCGCCGTTTATAATCGGCGCTGAATTTAAGGTCCAACGTATTTCTATGGGTAGATCACCCTTTGGAATTAGGCAAAACACAGCGGCGATCTCGCCAGTATTCACAGGCTCCTCACCAAAGTCGAAGGGTTGTATTTGGGGTGGCACTTCATAAGAATTTAGGGATAATGGATTATATGGCATGAATTACAACATAAAAGAATTAAACCAAAAACTTTCTAAATATAAACAAATAACTCCGCTATGTATACCAATTACAAAAAATATAGATATTTCAAACAAACCATTCACTTCTAAAACCGCAACATATTCGGCATAACCTGCTGAATTGTTTGCTAAGCACTTATATGTACCGCGGTGCATTGCTTCAAGTGAGTCTATATTCAGCGAACTTGTGCGTTTGTTCATTTTGAATATGTTAAAACCGTTTTCACCATTTACAATCAGCGCTGAATTCAAGGTCCAATAAATATCGAGTGGTAAATCACCTTTTGGTACGACGCAAGTAACACTAGCGACCTCGCCACGATTCAGCGGCTCGTCACCAAAGCTGAATGGACTAATTTGTGGTGCAACTATGACAGAAAAATAGTAAATTTTAATTCAGCACGGCTGAATTTGAACAACTAAGTCACCTAAACATAACTAAGCAATTTTTTAACAATTTAATGTCGCTTATTGGCATAAACATATAATTCAGCACAAATTCAGCACACTTGAGTTTTAAAAAAAACACTACACCAACACCAAATGCAACGAATACGCAGCTTCTTTTCGTAAATTATAGACAGTTGAGTGTAGAAAAAAGTTTCAGCATAAGCGGAGTGAATATTTTCCAATTCAGCACATTTTTAAAGCGAAGAAAAATAATTAATATATTGCATATGTTATTATTGTTTTTGTTAGTGAATTGTTGTAAACTATGTTTTTACTAAACGCACCATTAACTTGCAATTCAGCGCCATATTCAGCAAGTCCAGCCAAATTCATAGCTATACAGCGATATGTACCGCGATGTTTGGCCTCTAAAGAATCAACGCTTAAGTAGCTAGTACGCGCATTCAATTTCATAATAGTAAAACCATCGACACCTGATGTTATAGGCTCATTATTGATGGTCCAATGTATATCAAGCGGCAAATCGCCCTTTAGAGCAACACAGTTAATGCTGATAATGTCACCCATATTAACAACTTCGGCGGGAAAGCTAAAAGGTAGTACGTGTGGAGGAACTGCGAGGGATTTGAGTGTGTTAAATTTTATTCAGCGCGAATTCAGCAGTTTTTATATGTTAAAAATAATCAAATCGACTACCAATTTTATTTATTGCTATATAAAATATTTAATAAAAAAATCTATATTATATCACCAATTTTAACAGCAATGCAGAAAATCGAATACAGAGGCTGCTCGAAAGTCATTTCACTAAACCAGAAACTTCAAATTGAATATTGAGACTATTCAGCGCCAATTCAGCACAATACTTTATTTCACTTTGCACTTTTTATATGCAGCACCAACACCAATTTTTTCAAATTACACGCTCATTTTCTTATTTGCCGAATGTGGTATAGGAGATGTGTTTTTACGATGTAAGCAGCAGTTCTGAGTACTTCAGCACTTGTATCTAGCAAAGCAAGGAGTCTATAATATTATATTTACAATACTTGTTAGTAGCATTACATTAACTATTTATTTATGGTGATACAAAGTTGTCGGCCACGCACCATTAACCTGCAATTCAGCCGCATATTCAGCAAGCCCAGCTAAGTTTACAGCTATGCAACGATAAGTACCACGATGTTTAGCCTCTAATGACTCAATGCTCAAGTAACTGGTGCGAGCATTTAATTTAATAATATTAAAACCATCGCTGCCTTTAGTGATTGGTTCATTATTGAGCGTCCAGAAAATATCGAGCGGTAAATCGCCTTTCAAGATCATACACGTAGCGCTTATCATATCACCCATATTGACTACTTCGGCAGGGAAACTAAATGGTAATATGTGAGGCGGAACTGCACAATAAAAGAAAAGGTATATTGGGAGGTCAGGAAAAGCAAAAAAAAAAAACAAAAACGAAATAAAATTGTAGTAAACGTTGTAAACGCTTATACAGCGCGCATTGCTGACAAACCATTAACATGTAATTCAGCTGAATACTCTGCAAAACCCGCTTTATTATTCGCTATACACTTATAGACGCCGCGATGTTTTGCCTCGAGCGTATTAATGCTCAGTGAGCTTGTGCGCGGATTCATGCGCATCAAAGTGAAACCTTCTTCGCCGTTTATGATTGGCGCTGAATTCAAAGTCCAGCGTATATTCAGCGGCAAATCACCCTTGGTAACCATACACTGTGCACCAGCCATTTCGCCGAAATTAAGAGCCTCATCACCGAAACTGAATTGCATTATTTGTGGGGGAACTGACGGAGTATTTGGGTTGAGGTGGAGGGATGGATAAAGAAAATTTAGTTTTGATTGCAAAAATCAAATAAGAAATGCATAGAATGTAAATAATATAATGCTCTACTACAATTTACATATTCTTCAGGCCTAATCTGTACCGTTAACTTTCAATTCAGACGCATAAAATGTTGAGCCCGCCTTATTTTCCGCAATGCATTTGAAGAGACCACGATGATGCTGCTCAACGGCCGCGATATTCAGCACACTTGTTTTCGGCGACAATTTCAATATTGTTATGCCCTCTTCGCCATTTATAATGGGTCTTGAATTCAGCGTCCATTTTATATTAATCGGTATATCACCTTTCTGGATCATACATTGTACACCAGCATTCTCACCGTTATTTATGGGTTCATCGCCAAATGAAAATGGCATAATGGCGGGAGGTACTGGTGAAGGAGGTGGAGATTTGAAGCACATAAGAAAAAAAAACCATAAAAGAAACAACAGCAAGAACTACAAAAATAACTAACACTCAAAACTGTATACCATTAACTTTCAACTCGGCGACATAAAAGTCGGCGCCGGCCTTATTTTCAGCGATACATTTAAAGAGACCACGATGCTGTTCCTCAACTGAGGCAATATTCAAAACACTACTTTTCGCCGACATTTTAAGTATAGCTAAACCCTCTTCGCCGTTTATAACAGGTCTGGAATTGAGGGTCCACTTAATCGTAATGGGTACATCACCCTTCTGTATCATGCACTGTACGCCGGCGCTCTCGCCGGTGTGGACAGGCTCCTCCGCAAAGGAGAAAGGCACTATGGAGGGAGGAACTGATGGCGGAAGAAGAAATAATATTGTATATTTGAAACAAAAACAAGAAATTGCAGCGAGAAATTTAAATTTGTCCAACAAAATATAGAAAATGCTTGCAAAAAATTGAAGCCCACAACTACCGTTGACACGTAACCACGATGCGTGTTCTACACTGCCAGCTGCATTGCTAGCCACACAACTATAATTGCCCGCATGACGCGATCGCACCGATTCTATATTCAACATGCTAATACGTTGACCGCTACGCGTTAACACCACACCATCGTTGGAGCCGAAGAGCCGAAAACCATTAAAACGCCAAAAAATATCCAACGGTAGATCACCTTTGGTTACGGCGCAATTGACAGTGGCCATATCCTGTGCATTGACGGGTGCGCCAAAGTCGAAGGGTAATATTTGCGGTAGGACTGTGTAACGGGTGTAAGAGGTTGCGGAAAGAGTTAATTAAAATAGAAACAAAAAAATAAGAAAACACAGAAAATATTACGTCTCTAAACTAGCCACGCGCTCAAACCATTAACAGCCAATAAGGCCGACTGCTTAGTCTCGCCGCCATTATTTGTCGCAATGCAGCTATAATTGCCCGCATGGCGCGCGCGTACTGATTCAATGCTAAGTACGCTAATGCGTTGACTAGTGCGTGTCACAACCAGACCATCGTTGGTGAAAACGCGTCCGCCATTACGCGTCCAATAAATATCCAGCGGTAGATCGCCCTTCTTAACGCTGCAGTAAGCCGAAACCATATCCATTTCATTGATGATCTCATCACCGAAATCGAAGGGTAGTATTTGTGGTAGGACTGGGGTAGAGGGGTAAATGAAGCGGCGGTTGGTAGAAAAGTTAACAATAAAACAAAAATATATATTCGAAAAGTATATCACAAAGAAGCAGACAAATAGTTCGTATATCATTTGAAAATTAACCATTCACGGCCAGTAACGCCGACTGCTTGGTGACGCCGCCATTATTTGTCGCCACGCAGCTATAATTGCCGGCGTGACGCGCGCGTACTGATTCGATGCTGAGTACGCTGATGCGTTGACTAGTGCGCGTGACCACTAAACCATCGTTGGTAAAAAGGCGTCCGCCATTGCGCGTCCAATATATATCCAGCGGTAGATCGCCCTTATTCACAGTACAATAGGCCGAGACCATATCCAGTTCATTGATATTTTGCGCGCCGAAATCGAAAGGCAAGATTTGTGGTAGGACTGAGTTGGCGGATGGGTGAGGATAAGTAGAAATCAATAGCAGAAAAAAATTGAAGACTACAAAAGTAATATATTTATTAAAGACAATCTAAAACGAGCTCAACCATTCACCGCCAACACGGCGGATTGCCGCGTTGCCCCTGCATTATTTGTCGCCACACAGCTATAATTGCCCGCATGACGCGCGCGCACTGATTCGATGCTCAACACGCTCAAACGCTGACTATTTCGTGTGACAATCAAACCATCATTCGTGTAGACACGTCCGCCATTTTTCATCCAATATATATCGATGGGCAGATCACCTTTATTCACTGTACATGAGGCGGACACCATATCCTGTTCGTTGATGCGCTCTTCGCCGAAATCGTACGGTACAATTTGTGGCAAAACTGCAGGAGTGGAGGGGAGATGATAGAAGTACGCAAGTGGGAAAAAGGAATGCAACTGTGTTAGCGCAAATTAAATTATAAAAAAAATCGTAGCAAATTAAGGAATTTATTTCTAGCTAACGTTACAGCTAACCATTAACCGCCAATACAGCCCAATGCTTAGTAACGCCAGCGTTATTTGTCGCAACGCAGCTGTAATTGCCTGCATGACGCATGACGCGCACGCACCGATTCGATGCTCAACACGCTCATGCGCTGACTAGTTTTTGTAACGACCACACCATCATTCGTGTAAACGCGTCCGCCATTCTTGGTCCAGGCGACATCTATTGGCAAGTCGCCTTTATTAACAGTGCACGACGCGGAGACCATATCCAATTCGTTGACGTTCGCCTCACCGAAGTCGAAGGGTACAATTTGTGGCAGAACTTTTGAGTTGTGGTTAGAGCGGTATAACGGTAATTTTACGGAAAAGTTACTGAGTTTGGTCAAATTTCAGTTTCAGCAATCAATTGTTACTCTTAAATTTCCTCCCAACTTTATTAAAACATGCTACATCATAGGAAATAACGGTACTTAAATTACGGAGAAACCCAAAATACATAAGAACCCAAAAAATTGTAAACTACACGCCTACTAAACTCATAAAAACTGCAAATTTGTTCGTTAAATTTTTCTAAAATGCATTACTTCACGAACCATTAACACTCAGTTCGGCAGTGTGATAGGCCTCGCCAGCCGCATTACGCGCTACACAAGTATAATTCGCACGATGACGCGCATGTACCGACTCTATGCTCAACATGCTAATACGTTGTGTTGTTTTTGTTATTAATATACCATCATTGGTCATTAGTTTGCCCGTACCGCCGAGTTTGGGATCCGGCGCTGTGGTCCAATACAAATCGATCGGTGTATCGCCTTTATTGACAGTGCATGTGGCCGAGACCATATCATTCATGTTGATCGCATCTTCACCGAAATCGAAGGGCACAATTTGTGGCGGCACTAATTGATTGTTGGAAAGGTGTATACAATTTATACCAATAATTTTTTGTTTGCTAGAGAACACAACAAACCCACGTTGATACTCGCTTAAGAGTGAGTATTTTACCTAATTAACTGCAGATAATTCTTCGACCAAAAAAAATATTGCCGGTAGTGTGTAAAGACGAAGCAATTGTTAGCGGACGGTTTGCTTTTAGAGCAGCAATTGTGTGTAGAGCGGACGGACTTTTTGGACTACTTCGTCTTTGCACTACATTGCCAGTTTTTTTGTATTGTAAATGAGATCATTCCCGCTTTTAATGCTGCAGACAAATGATCAGTAAAATGTGTAGGAAACTTACCCATAACTTGTACTTCGAGTGAGCCGCGTGCTGAATAACCTTCGGCATTCTTAGCCACACATGTGTAAGTTGCTTGATCGGAATTACGTTCCACATTCTCAATTATCAAAGTGCCATTGGGGAAGACCTTCTGTTTGCGGTTGATGGGTAAAGCGCGGTTGTCTAGCAATATATTTCGAAATATTAACGAGTACTCCACACAAAACCACTTATGTAATACTTACCACGTTCCCAAACGATCGAATCAATTGGATAGCCTGCTACGGGACAGGTCACAATCAAAGTCTCACCCGCTACAATAGCTTTCTTTTCCATTTGACGTATGTAGGGTAAACCGTAGACATTTAATTTCGCTGAGTGTTCGGCTACGCCAACTTTGCTCTTCGCTATACACTTGTAAAGACCGCCGTCGTTCGCATGCACCGATGTAATATTCAAATAGGAGACAACATCACCGTTCACTGTCACATATTGACCAACTTGGTAACGATCAATATTTGCGATTTTCTTGCCATCGAGTTCCCATGAGATTTCAGGTGTTGGATTGCCGCCAGCTACACACTTGAGGAAGACGCTTGGTCCGGGTTCCATGGTCTCTTCTTGGAATGCCTGTCGTATGACTGGTGGATCGAAACGTCCGCCTAATTTGAGCTCAGCACTTGCTTCCGCAGATTCTTGATCATTGCGTACGAAACACTGATACATGCCCTTATCTTCCTTCTTCACCGATTCGATGCGCAGTACTTGATCGCTGTGTCCCATCGCTTTGCCATCCTTCAACCAACTGATAGTCTTAATTGGATTACCACTATACTGGCAGGTGAATACGGCGGGGCGGCCGAAGTCAACAGTTTGTGTGGGTGGATCGATTTTCGCTGAAAGTGGTGCGGTCACAGTGAGCACAGTTTCTACGCTCTCACCGCCAACTGAATTATTGACGACACACAAATATTTGCCAGAATCTTCCACGACAGCATCCTTAATGATCAATGTGCCAGAGACTTGTTTGACGCGCTCATTTAGTATAACGGCCTGTTTGCGTGTGGTGCCCTCAATAAACTTATACCATCTGTAATGTGGAGAGAGTCGAGTGTTAGTGAAAATATACATAACCTAAAATTGCACACGAAGATGGTTAAAAATGTGAAAAATCAAATGAAATGCTATGCTATGCGCTGTGTTGTTTGCATTGGTGATCAAATAAAATTGTTTTTTTTTTTGTTTCACAAAGCCCATCGAATGAGATGAAGGTTACGAAAGCTTCAACAAAATTTAATATGAAGCTGGTGGAAAATTTTGAAAGCAACAACGTACATGTTTGGCATGAATTACGTACAGGAACAATATACCCACCTGTGCGTTAAGCATTGAACTAAGTACTTACCTTAAGATTTTGTTGCAATAGTTAGCATTTCATTTCAAATTTTTTTCATTTTTAACCAGCTTTGTTTTGAAAACTTGCTGTTAGGACCCTCGATAAAGCCTAGTACGACCTAACGAAAATGAACAGACATTATAAAATCGTAGAAGACAGCAAGAACAATCAGCTACATAGGTTGTGCTCTAGGAGCTTTCAGAAGATTTATGAATATCATGAGAGTTAATAAAAACTAAATAGCTTGGAAGCTTTTATATTGAGTCTTTGCATGAACTTCCGGAACCTAGGGAAGAATGAAGGACTACTTAAACAACCGACAGATGCTAGTTAACTCGAACTATTAGATATTAGACCCAAGAGCAAGGATATTAAGAGTATAATATTGAGCGGTCTTCTTCGATAATCATCACAATAAAAGGAAAGGTTTATTCCGGTAACATAAATCCCTTAAAAAAACCGAGTTTCAGGAGGAAGAAACCTCCTCGAAAAACTAACCTTAAAATTTGTATCTATAAAACATGTACCTATAAACCGGCACCGGATACCCCTGACCAGGACAATGACCAACAAAAGTACCGTCCAAAGGCACCTCATTAATCTCAATACTTTTAACAGCAATGCGTGGCTTTACGTGACCTACGGGTTCTATAAAAGATATAGAAGCAAGGAGACACATATAAAAAAGACATATATTGGATCAACTGCCTGAATTGTTTCAAATAATACTCAAAGTTTACCTAAATAACGGCATTGGATACGCTTGAGCCTGACAAAGTATAGCGAAACTGGCACCTAAACGCATTGTATGTTCTTGCAGACGATCGCCAGAAACGGTTGGACCGACGCTGCCAATAGGCTCTGGTGGAAAAAGAAACATTTTTACCGTTTTCTCGAAAATCATATTTGGAAACTGCCTGAATTTTAATATTTTTTTACAGAACGGATTGGCAGGGTTCTAACAAATATAATATCAGTTTTTTGGAATAGTTAATTTAAAACTTTATTTATTGTTTTTTTTTTTACCGAAATAAAGGTGTTGGATAGGATTGCCCTTGACAGAGCATAGTAACGCTATAACGAGCCTCTTTAGTTACTTCTTGCAGGCGACCACCCGAAATTTTGGGCGCCACGCTACCAACGGGTTCTGTGGAGAGGTAAAACTTAGTTTAACAGCTTTTCGAAAGCTTTTATTTTTCAATGGAGAGACACATATTAATTTAAAAGATTTTGGAAAGCTTTTTTTTTACTGAAAACTGCCCGAGTGTTGCCGCGTGAATAGAAACATGTTTAACCTTAAAAGCTTTCTAGAGACCTCGTTTATCTACTGATAGTAAAAGCAGCATATGCTTTCCATCAATAAATCTACCTTATTATAGGCACAGGAAAGGCTTGTGCTTGACACAAGAGATCAAAAATAAATGTCCAATTTCTTTTACAAATGTAAAGCTTTTAGATTCACCAGAGAAAGTAGGAGCTTTTGCGCCAACGGGCTCTATAAGTAATGGAAAATTATTATTGTACTTCAAATTTAGCCCCATGTTGGGAAGAATATTCGAAACCAGTTCATTACTATTTTTAATTTTTTTTATAGCTTTTTTAAATACACTAAAATTTTAATTTAAAAGTTATTCTGTGCTTTTAACTACCTTATAACAGGAACAGGCCACGCTTGAGCTTGACACAATAGAGCAAAGCTTTGACCAAAGTTACGCGAAAACGTAAAGCTTTTTAAGTCATTGGAAAATGTGGGAGCTTTTGCGCCAACAGGTTCTAGAAAGGTTTTTATTAGTATGTACAAGTAAATACAGAATTAGAAAAAAAGCTCTAGATATCTTATAAATCAGCTAAACAAACACTCAAGCACAAATTTACAGAACCAGTCGGTAGTGTTGCCGAGGTTTCAAAAAAAATATTATATAGAAAGCTCTCGCAATACCTTATAATCGGCACTGGAAAAGCTTGAGCTTGGCACAGCAGCGCAAAGCTTTGTCCTACACCGCGTATATAGGAGAAAACATTTGAGTCTGTTGAGAATGTAGGAGCCTTAGCACCTACGGGTTCTACAATAATAAAATAAACAACACATAATATTTTACAAAAGCTTGCAGAAATGAGTTTTTTTAATGTAGATGAAAACTGCCAAAGTTGTGATGTAAAATTCATAGAAAACAGTTTAGTTTAAAAGAATATACCTAAATAATGGCACGGGATAGGCTTGAGCTTGACACAGGAGCACTAAATCTTTGCCTTGAGCTTCCACAAAAGTGCTGCTTTTCGCTAAGTTGGGAAAAGCGGGCGCTTTAGCACCGAGTGGTTCTTGAAAATGAGAAAAATATACATTTCAAAAGATATAGTCAAAAAAAAATCATGAAAACTGCCTCATAACTACCGGGAGCTTCTAAACAATTATATATGTATAACTAATGAGCTTTCATTAAGTATTACATTTTTTATAGTAAACTTCGTATATTATATTGCTTTATCTATATATCTAAAAGCTCTTTACCTAAATAAAGGCACTGGATACGCTTGAGCTTGACACAACAGCACAAGATCTTTGCCTTGTTTCTCGATAAATGTGCCACTTTTCAAAGCGGTTGGAAAGGCCGGAGCTTTCGCGCCAAGTGGTTCTTCAAAAATTATATTTATTTTTAAATTTTAATATAATTTATCATTAAGAATTATTGCCTGAATGTCTTGGTCAGAATAGATATATATTTCTTCGATTTCTTTTCAACGCAATCTTTACCTTGTCACTGGCACTGGAAATGCTTGAGCTTGACATAAAAGCACAATGTCACTAAAGCTTTTACCCATAAGTGTGCTGATTTTCGAAACGGTGGGAAAAGTGGGTGCTTTGGCACCAACGGGTTCTATGAATGTAAAGTCAATTTTATTGTAATATACATTTTTTTAAATTCATAATTTTAAACGATTGAAAACTGCCCAAAAAGCTTTAATATATTTAACCTAAAAAAAACTAACCTTATTATAGGCACTGGAAAAGCTTGTGCTAGACAAAGCAATGCAAAGCTTTGTCCGACGCTGCGCGTATATGAAAATGAGCTTGAATCGGTGGAGAAAGTGGGTGCTTTAGCGCCAACGGGTTCTAAATTGTTTAATTCGTTATATTAAAATGAACTGCTTTATATATTGGTGTTATGTATTTGTAATGTGAAAACTGCCTCAATAAATTCTAAATTTTCAAGCTTTAAAGCTCTTTTCAATTAACATACCATACTTCCATAACTTGAACTTATATAACTCGAAGTTTTTTTGTGGATTATGGTGATTAGAGTAAGATAAGTTCTACTGTATTTATTAAATTTGAAGCTTTTGGTAGCTTTACCTTATACGGGAAAAGCTTGTGCCTGACACAAAAGCGCAAAACTAGCATTCACTGAGCGTACAAAAATGCTACCCTTGGAATCACTTGAGAATGTTGGTGCCTTAGCGCCGACAGGCTCTGAAGTTACATAGAAAGATATACAAAATTTCGAATTATATAATAATAGTAATTAAGAAAACCGGTTGGCAGGTGTCACGTTGAAGGTTGGATTTTCTTGCGAAAAGTTTAAGATTTTTTAGCTTTAAAGAGCTTTTAAGCAAATTTTCAATATTTGTTCTATTGTTTTTAAGCTCTCAAAGCTCTTGACTACGTTTAAATTTTTGATCTCTTGTTTTTTCCCCTTACCTAAAAATTGGCACTGGAAAGGCTTGCGCCTCACATGTCATTGCCAAGGTACTACGTCTAGCTGCATAAATAGTGAACGTACTGGCAACACTAGGAAATGCAGGTGCTTTAAAGCCTACAGGTTCTATGAAATATTGGCGATTCATACGATTAGCAATGTAAGTTCAATAAATATTGAATTTAAAGCCTGAATGTTGGGTTTTATTTACTGCTATTGCTATTTGTAAATATAAATTAAAACATATTCCTTACAAAATACTTTCTACCGTACCTAAACACGGGCACTGGAAACGCTTGAGCTTGACAAAGCAGCGCCAAAGTAGAGTATATTGGTGCTCGACTCGAAAATGTTTGTACCTCGCCGGAGAAGGCAGGCGCCTTCGAACCAATTGGCTCTGGAAAATATTTATTATTTGGAGGTTAGAATATTGAAAAATATTTTACTGAATGGTGGGTGAGTTAATTCGTCCAAGGCAAACTGTTGTTCGTTTGTTCTGAACTCACGAACCGATTGGCAGCGTCTTCGTGATTTTTCCGGCTTTAAACTTAAATGTACTTTAGGAAAGTCTTCACAGAAACTGGCCCAAAAGCTTGAGTATTCTGAGTTTTAAGAAACATCGAAATGGCTGTTTTCTTAAGAATTGGTCAGTAGACTATCATAATTAAAGAATCGTTTACTACCCGTTTAATAAGGTATTTGCATATTCTAAAATTTCCAAATAATTTTGAAGAATGCTGCCGAGTTGGCAATATCTTGCTCTTAACAATGTCAGCCTAGAAATCCAACGTAGAATCACTCTTGTCAACAGGTGCTAGCTTGACAAAGCACTACTTTAGACTGTTACTTTAGACTGAGTAGTCAATTGAAAAGAAAAGTCCTCTCTCGACGAAAAAAACCACTGTTATAAACACGGCTATAACCGCTTAAGCGTTGTCTACGCCAGTTAAGAAGAAGATGTAAATTAGAATTAAATTTTTTCCCAATAGATCAGAGCTTGATTTTAGGGAGCAGAGTAAAAGCGAATTGGAGACAAATACCGACTTTGTGTGAGCTATTCTAACATTATATTCCTATTTAGTTTCTTGATTACCTTATTACGGGCACTGGATAAGCCTGCGCTTGACACAGCAAAGCAAAACCCGTATGTTCTTGCTTTTGCACCTCAATTAATTTATATTCCAGTGAAAATGTAGGTGGTTTAGCGCCGACCGGTTCTAAAAATAACAGTTTTTTTCTTTATATTTACAAGAAAAATAAAAAAAAAAAAACGAATTTTATATTGAAAACTGCTTTTTACTATATTTTTATATTTATATTATACAAATTATTTACTCAAAATCATAAATTGCACCTTTTTTCAACTTATATTTTCCGATAAATTATTTTCTTTAAATTATCGATTTCACTAACCATCTTGACCTATGAAAAAGTAACCTCAAAAATCTTACTATTTATGTATTTCCCTAATTACTTCCAGCCTGCGCCAGTTTATGTGTGAAACCACAGCACGTTCGGCCCGTAACC
Source organism: Zeugodacus cucurbitae (assembly GCF_028554725.1). Taxonomy (NCBI): domain Eukaryota; kingdom Metazoa; phylum Arthropoda; class Insecta; order Diptera; family Tephritidae; genus Zeugodacus; species Zeugodacus cucurbitae. Next base: position 18,523,805 of record NC_071671.1, read on the forward strand.
TTAAAACTGATAAGTGTCAATGTCAATGGAGGCTAAAAAACAAGGTCACGCAGCGAACAAAACCGAAGCAACCAAACAACTGGACTATATGAAAAATCGTAAAACAACAATAATGAAACAACGAAACACGAACGAAGGTAAGTCTGTTACCCCTTTTTACAGTAAGTTCAATGTCAATTGCATGTACAACAACAGCAACAGCAACACAATAAGTCAAAACTATAAACTGAAAGCGACAATTGAGCGCCAAATGGCAAGAGGTAGTTAGTTAAATTGCGCGCGAATTTTTAAATGCATGAAAGTGAAAATACCAGAGGAAAACGCTAGTCGGTTGGTAATAAAAAGCAAAAAACAAAAACTGTGTTTGTATATGTGTGACTTTGCGACGAGCATATACGACGGCCAGCAACTAGTGGCACACATGCGAACGCGGCGAGCATATCAGTAGGAGGTCAGTGACCCAAAAACGTGACTTGCTGCCCGACTACTACCCACAGCGCAACGCAGACGTGGAGCGCTGCAGCCTACAGGTTTCTTCATTCATAAATTGCGGCGAACAACAGTTTGTAAGTTAGAAAGTGACAGCAGCCACAATTATTATTTATATTGCCGTCACGCTCTAGCATGCGCGCGCAGAAAACTAGTTTTTTTCACATTTCCTCTTGTGCGCAATTTCTAAATAGAGAAGCGTAATCAAAACAAATGCACAAAAACACTTCCCCGCAGCAACAGGCAGCAGTGTGCAAGCGAGATGGCTGCTACCGAATACGAATGGCGCGAGCAAAACACAAAACCACCGATTAGGGGTAATTGTTGTGGGAAATTTTTGACGCGTAGCGCACATGCGCGCTACGGACATGCATTGTATGAGCGAGACAGTGAGTTGTATGCAACCGTGCGAGTGAGTTAGCTTGTATGCATCGGCGAACAGCTGTGCTGGTATGAACTGATTTTTGTTTAATGACACACATTTACGCGGAGCAAATAAACCACAATTGTTGTTGTTTTTGTTATTATTGATGTGGTGTGGTATGGTGGTGGTGTTGCTGTGGGTGTGCAACTCTTTGTGGTGTGAGTTTTGTAAACAAAAGCGTACGCTTTGCGGCAGTTTTTTTGTTTTTGTTGGCAGTCGTGACTGCGAACAGAGTTGTTGCGTGTGGTAGATTGTTATTTTTTTACTACCTTTTCTTGTGTTTCTACTTTACGCTTGCATTTGCGCTTTTTGTTTACTTTTGCTTTTGTTCGACTTTACCACTACGGACAGCCTCCAAGCAACGATGGGCAGTTGTCATGAAGCCACCATCGACACATAGTATATATACAGACATATGTTTATGTGTGTGTGTCTATAAATATGCCTGTATACTTATTTCGAGTGTTTATTTTATGTGCAAATGTTTGTACATTCATGCTACTGTTGTTGTGCTGGAATTCATGAATGAATATAACGAACGCTTCTGCTAGCCGAGACGCGTTAATTTAATATCTTTTTTTTCAAATTAGGAAGTGCTAATTTGCACAATTATAACACTTCACTAGCTGGTGACTAAAGTCAACATAGCATAAAAAATTATATTTTATAAATATCAGCATTCTACGGCAGCTGAGTCAGCACAACTGCATATTTAAACTTTTATTTACACCACACTAATCCACTTTCCATAATCGATAACTGGGGTTTCGATACTTTTTACTCTTTAATGAATATTTTGTATTTAAAAATTAAACTGAAATCCACATTCTCACTAAATTCAGTAAGAATTATAGTTCCACTCTAAACAAACCTATAAGTGGGCACTGGATATGCCTGCGCCGGACAGAATATAGCAAAGCTGGCATTATGGCGTCGCTCAATGCCCGACCATTTGGTATCAACGGATAGTGTAGGCGCTTTTGCGCTGACAGGCTCTATGCATAAAAATATTTATAACAAATTACAACAAAAATAAATGCAGTAAATAGCAAAAAAATTGCATTTTCCACCTGAATGTTGGCACTGGATACGCCTGCGCTGGACAAAACATAACTAAGTCACGTCCCTGCATACGCTCGTTCCATGAGCGACGCATGTCGTGCGAGAGCAACAAATATTTTTCATTTAATGGAAAATAGAATTATGAGTTTCGAATGTTGTTTATGCAATACAATAAATATGCATTGAAAACCCACGTCATGGATGAAGTATGACGCAAGCAAACTGTCTGAAGTGGTTGGAAATTCGTACAATGCAGCCTAGTTTATTGATTTAGATTGAATGTTTTTTATATTCAGCAAAAAATTGCAAAATAATCACCGAAAGTTTGGCGCTGGATAACCTTGTGCTGGACAAAGCAACGACAAATCGCTGGCGGCGCGTAATTCTAAAGGTTTTTGCACCAGAGATGGTGTACGCGGCGCGGTACTTGAGATTGGTTCTAAAGAGTAATTAGTGTAAGGTTAGGAGAGAGTGTTTAATTTGCAAACTGAATGTTGGGACGACGGTATAAATCACTGCAAATTTTACATGCTCACGTTTTTCGTTGTAAATACAAGAATACAAAATTTAAAATAATTTTTGAATATATAAAAAAAATAATTGCGTTTCTCTGTGCATTACCGGAAATTGGGTGCCGGAAAACCCTGCGCTGGACAAAGCAGAGACACACTACTTCCATGCGCCATATTTAAGGGTTTACTCATTATTGAAGGTATGCGTGGCGCAGTGCTTGAAACGGGTTCTAAAATTTACATATGTACATACATATAATAAATTCTGATTAAATTTTCTATGATATTATTGAATATTGAAAACTGTCTGAATGATTTTTAGGGGCTTAAATTAATATTTCCTGAAAATGAAAATGGCTTTAAAAAGTTCAAGCTTCCTAACCTAAAACTAGGTGCCGGATAACCTTGTGCCGGACACAGTATTGCTGTATGCGCATGCGATTCCACAATATTTGGTTTATAGGTAAGCGCGTTAATTTTTGGTGGCGTACTAGAAACAGGCTCTGCAAAGAAGTTTAGAATTTAGCGTAACGCATAATAACGAATATTGATGCAATTATAGAGCAATCGACTTTATCGTTAATCGATGAAAAGAATGTCATTCCAAACGAATTTAATAAATTAATTAAAAACTGCCTGAAGTTGCAACATTAAAAAAGAATCACAAATTTCCTTTCATTCAAAAAATTATAACTAATTGCTTCGTTTCCTTCAATATCTTCAATTATTCTTTATTGCTTACCGAAAATTTGGCGCTGGGTAACCTTGCGCTGGGCATAAAATTGAAATACTAGAGTGGTGAGCCACACTTAATGGACGCGCACTAACCGGTGGCACTTTGGGTGCCGTACTGGAAACGGGTTCTGAACAAATTATAATTATTATTTATTAAAAAATCAAAATTAAAGTAGAAAATACGAAAATTTTACTGGAAAACTGTCTGAATGTCGATATGAGTTCGAGTAGAGCCATAGCAAATTATCACATTACTTGAGCTTCATATTATACAAACATTTCTTAAAATGCCCAAAAAAATATTAAATCGTGAAATAAAATCTTTTACCTAAAAACCGGCACTGGGAAACCCTGCGCCGGACACAATAACGCAAAAGTGCTGCCCAAATAATAACTTTTCACATCGAATTTAGAAAGTGAGGACACCTTTGGTACTGTGCTGCTCACCGGTTCTGAGAAAAATAGATTTATTTAAGTCACTGATATTTTATAATTCGAAAAAAAATATTTTGAAAACTACCTGAGAGCTAATTGAAGCATTTTTTGTGTTATTAAGAATCTATGATGATTTTCTTCAAATAATGAGCTTTTGAGAATCATTAAAAAAGATGAAACAACACCGTAATATTCAGCGAAATTATCCCAAGACCATACAATAAGCTTCAGCTTTATGATAGTATGTACCACTGACGCTAGGTTTGGGTATGCCAAGGTTTGGGTATTTATTCCCTTGTCAGCCATCTAAAAATTCTGTACTGCTTCCTCTAGTTGTTGAGGACTTTCAATTTCGAAAACGTTTAAAATAATCTTTGATGAAAATTCCAGAAATCCATGAATTTTTTTATTCAGCAATGGAACCTTCGCCCACCGCATGATACGGATGCCAGAGATCTATATATTATATATATTTTTATATTTATATATTTTATAGTATATAAAAAGGCAATAAGGTTCTGAAACTACATAGCAGATTTCAATACTGCTGTTATATTAGTGACCAATAAGTCAATTAGTTCCCCTTACCGATAACTTGGCACTGGATAACCCTGTGCCGGACATAGAATACCCAACGAACCGCCGAGTTGTGCAAACTCTATGCCGGTTTTCTGAATGAGAGCAACACGTGGTGCAGCGCCGCTTATAGGTTCTGCAATTTCGAAATATCAAAATGAGTAAAATGCGAAAGGTAAAGTAGTTATAAAGGTTTGAAAACTGCCATCTTTGTTTTAAGTAATATCAGTGCCTGAGCTTTTTAAAAGCCGTGTAATAATGTTTAAGTTCCAAACATAACCTCACTTCTGTGATAAAAAACTTTACCTAAACATTGGCACTGGGTAAGCTTGAGCTGGACAAAGCATTGTCTGACTAGCGCCCAAAGCAATATCCACATTTCGTGTTTTATCGCCGGATGTAAGTCGAGGACTCACGCTACCAACGGGCTCTAAAAGCAAGAAAGGAAAGAATTACTTGGAATTTAAGTTATTAAAAACATATCGTTATTATAATGAGCTTTGAAAACTGCCAGAATTTTAAAGCTATCCACGTTTTACGAAAAATGAACCGGGTGATTTTTAAGAAAAAAACTATAGCTGTACCTAAAAAGTGGTACCGGATATGACTGTGCTGGACATAAGAGCGTTACGTCAGTTGCATTTCTACCGCGTACTTTTGTTAACTCATCGTAAGCATTGATTTTGGGACCCACACTAGCTACGGGTTCTGAGAAAAAAGTTGTACATATGAAGAGCGAAATGAGTATTTGGAAGCAAAAAACCGCATTGAATGTTGGAATTAAGGTAAGTTGCATATTTTTTGGCTGCTTTACACTGTTTTGTAAAAATTATTACCGAAATAACGGCACTGGATAAGATTGCGCTGGGCAAAAGAGCGTACAGCTGCGATTGATTTGTGCCTCCGCATTTTTTAAACGATTTTCAACACTGATTTTTGGCGCCACACTGCCGACGGGTTCTAGGAAAAAAGTTTCGGATTTATATAAAGAAATTAAAAGTATATACTTGCGAAAACTGCCTGAATTATCATATTAATTAAATTGACTTTGTGGCTAAATTCTTTCAGCTTAAGCCGTTGAGTAGTCTTTCTTTATACCTATAATTTGGCACTGGATATGACTGCGCTGGACAGAAAAGCGTAAATGTCGCACCAAATTTAGCGCCGGCATCACGTAAACGTTCTCCAACACTAATTTTCGGCGCAACGCTGCCTACGGGTTCTAGAAGATTGCAATAATATTAGAGACCAAATATTTATAGCGTTCAAACTCTTCATAAAATTTTATGAACTGCTGAATGTTGGAATTTAAGAGAGTTTTTCGATTTAAAATATTATTTGATTTAGGTCGCTGAACTGGGAGATTATTCTGAGATATATCTCAATAACAATACTTCCTTAAACAACTTTTTTAATGCATATTTCTAAATTTTTTACCGAAATAAGGGCACCGGATACGATTGCGCTGGACAAAATATACTCAATGTATCGCCAATGGCTGCTTCAGCGTCATTACGCCGATTTATCAGATTTATTTTTGGTGCAACACTGCCCACAGGTTCTAGAAAATGCTGAAAATTTAGAACAAAGCATTTATTTAAACATAAAAAACAAAGAAAACTGCTGGAAGTTGGGTTCATCACTACATTTTCACTTTATATAAGACCAGAGTACCAGCAACACTTAAAAAAAAAAATAACTTTTCAAAATATATACCCGAAACATTACCTAAACGTTGGCATCGGTTACGATTGTGCCGGACAAAATATGCTCAACGCCGCATTTATGTGCGCCTCGGCGTCTTTACGTCTATCGCCAACGCTTATCTTTGGTGCAACACTACCAACCGGCTCTACAAAACAAAAACAATATTTGTACAACAAACATGTGTTGAGGTTTGTTTGAAAACTGCCATGAATAATTAAAGTGTGCTTAACGGAAACTTTGTGTTCTCTACAAATTGGTGCAAAAGTTTTGCGAAATCAATCGCTTGGCTTAAGTCTTACAATTAGTGTTCAAATTGTCATCAATTTCAACTATTGTACATATCTTAAGGTAGTTGTTGTTGTATTACCTGTAAGCCGGCACCGGAAATGACTGTGCTGGACAAAAGAGCGCAACGCTTGAATGACTTTTAACGCCGGCATTTTGTAGTTGGGCGGCTATGCTGACTTTTGGTGCAACACTGCCGAGGGGTTCTTTTGGGGGTAGAATTTTGAATTTAGTAGGAATTAGTGCATGAACTTAAAAAAGTTACTATTAATTTTTATCACCTGAATGTTGAAGATTGTATGATTGAAAATGCGCTCGGATAATTTTCCACAACTGTTAAATCTTTTGAATTCAATAAATTATTTAAAAAATCAAGGCAAAATTTCGCTTCAAAATTTTATATTTTTTTTAATTTTATAAAATTTTATAGTTTAAAAGATTCATTAAAATTTGCTATATTACGGACAGTATGTAACTCAATTTATTTCAACGTCTATGCACCAGCTAAGGTTAGGGAGATTCATTAATCGATAACACTGTTATGAAAGCAGTTAAGGCTTTTAAGTAGTAAATTTTACGTTACATTCAATTAACTTTTTAAATTTCGGGAATATTAGATGACTTTTCTATGAGATGCAGCATAGAATACCGTAAAATTTAATCGACTTCAGAAATCAAACAATATCGGTCAGTTATTAAATAACAATTAAAACACTAATTTCTTCACCTATAAATTGGCACTGGATAAGCTTGTGCAGGACACATAATCGCTAGGCTATGATTTTGCATTACACTATCATGATTATAGCCATCCTTTTTATTAACGCGTGGCGCCACACTACCGACGGGTTCTAAATTGAGAGAAATTATATATTTATGATACTAAATTCTTTCAAAATAAACACCGAATGTTGGGAAGAGTTCAGATTTAAAATTAAAAAAAATATTTTTTTGTTCTGCTCACTATTTATAACCTGAAACGCACCTATAAGTTGGCACTGGATACGACTGAGCCGGACATTGTATCGCAATTGTACCATTAACCCTTATGCGATCGTAATTGATTTCATCTTTGCGACTAACGCGCGGTGCAACGCTACCAATTGGTTCTATAAGAAGTTAATACGGAAATTGTTTATAATAAAAGTAGTTGAAGAATAATGCGCTTAGTAAAAAAAACGACACTGAATGTTGAGATGGCTGCTGGGAAAAAATTTCTACACCATAAATTTGAGTATTTTATATTTACTTTAAATGTTTTAATTCTTATTCTTGTGATAGTTTCCACGTACCTATAAATTGGCACTGGATATGATTGTGCTGGACATTTCAATGCAACAGTTTGATTTTCTGACACACGATCGTGACTGAATTCATCATTTTTATTAACCTTGGGCGCAACGCTGCCGACAGGTTCTGGAAATATTTTGCGATATATTTTCTTGACATTATTTCCTTTAGAAAAAATTACATGATCTTTAAAAACCTGAATGTTGGTCGAAAGCTAATTTTAAAACGTCTTATGGAATCATCAATTATCCAAAACTTCAAAAAATATTTTTCAATGAAACTCTATTAATGTTCTATCAAAAATTTGTTATTAAAAATTTTTATCGTTTAAAAAGCCGAAATCTTAAATCGATTGTTTTTTATAAATACCTATATAGAGGCACCGGATATGACTGAGCTGGACATAATAAAGCCAGAGACTCATTAAGTTTCCCTAAAAATATGCCAGCTTTATCTTTAATCTCAACTTTGGGTGCTACGGACCCCACAGGTTCTGAAATGTTAGAAAGACCAAACGATGAAAGTACAAAGTTAAAAGAAAATATATAGCAGGAAGCCTGAATGTTGGATTTATGGTTCATCGTCAAACAAAATTAACATTTTTAACTTCTAAATTATGCAAAATTTTTAAAAAAAGATTGCTTGAGAAATTCATAACCTAGAACTTGGAAGAATATAGTCCTGTTTTCAAATATTCACCTAAAAAATGGCATGGGATATGCTTGAGCGGGACACAGCAAACTCAAGGAAGCATTGGCTTGTCGTATAGCAAAACCCAATTTGTCATTCATTTCAACTTTAGGCGCTACAGAGCCAACGGGTTCTGGAAATATATTATATAAAGAAAATGATGATGAGGTTACTGAAACGCTCAAAAGAAATCGTATTATATATTATTGCATAAACTACCTATATGGAATGTTGGGGGAGTAAGCCACTTAACATTGATCAAAAAGATATGGACGTTTTTTTTTAGTTAAAAATCCTATAAATAAGTTTTTTCTCAAACGAAACTCAACATAACTAAACAACTATTTTCACCATACCTAAAAGCTGGCATCGGATAAGCTTGCGCTGGACAAATCAGACTTAAAGAAGCGTTCTCTCGTTTAAATGCCACTTTGACTTTATCGTTAATATCGACTTTTGGAGCCACGGATCCAACGGGTTCTGTAAAAGTGTTATATAAGAAATGTAGTTTTCAAAATGTAAAAAGTTTGCAAAGCATTTTACGAAAACTGCCAGTGTTTTGTGTGTTCCAAGGTTTCATTTTTCAACTCAGATACAAATTATCTCTAATTAAACAACTCTATAAAACGTTACCTAAAAGCTGGCATTGGAAAGCCCTGCGCTGGACAAAGTAAACTCAAAGAAGTGTTGGACTTGCGCATACCGAAATCCATTTTATCATGCATATTTACTTTGGGCGCTACCGAGCCGACAGGTTCTGAAAATTCATTATGAAAAAGCTAATTTAAAATGCTACAAAAATGTATAAGCTGGTATTGCAATGAAAACCGCCTGTATACTTTCGGTACATTACCTATAAGCTGGCATTGGATATGATTGTGCCGGGCAGAGTAGACTAAAAGCTTTACCAAGAGGTTTATCCAACCAATTAATGCGATCTTTCACATCTACTTTTGGTGCTACGCTGCCCACAGGTTCTAAAAAAAGCAATTGAAAGGAGTTTTAAGAGTCTGTTGAAAATTTAAGCTCATGAAATTGCCTTTATGTTGGGAGAGTATTCTCTTTTGAAGTAATTTTTGTGATTCTTTGCATTCCGAAAAGATTAAGATATCGAAAAAAATCTTTGTTTCAGCTAATTAATTTAATTAGGTTGAATAACCATTAGCTGATGGTATCACACAACCTCAAAACGTTACTGATTAGAGAACTATCATTAAAAGCTTTTGAAAGCTCGCTGAGAATATTGCCTATTTTTTTTATAAAAAAAAAATATAATACACCGAGGGCTTACCTATAAACCGGCACCGGATATGATTGTGAGGGACAAAACAAATTTAAAGAGTTTCCAACTGGCTTATCTACCCATTTTATGCGATCATTGGGATCTACTTTTGGTGCTACACTACCAACGGGCTCTGAAAATTGTTTATTTTATGTGGGTTATGAATTGAAAACTGTTATTTTGAAAATTATCTGAATGTTTAGGATAAGCACAATATTTAGTTATAAGCGAGCGGCTCGGGGGACTATGATTTAAAAAGGAAAAAAATCCAATATTCACCTATAAATCGGTACCGGATATGACTGCGCTGGGCAAATTAAAGCAAAACTGCGACTGATTTCAGCGCGTGCGTAATTTATCTCATCTTTAATATCCACTTTCGGTGCAACACTGCCAACCGGCTCTGCGTTTGTAAGAGATTGAAATGGTACATTTGTATAAAAATTTGATTTTTTAAATTGAAAATGCCGTAATGTTGGGAGTGCCTTCGTTTATCGCGATACGAATTTATAGAAAGTTTCAGATTTTTGTTAAATTTTAGACTATTAACTAATCTCAAATCGTCAAGACTATGTCTATGTCTAACGGTTATATACCGTATTGAATGAATTCCATAAATTTTTTAAAAAGTATTTTTTTTTACAAATAAATTTTAATACTTTTATATCAAGTGATCTCACTACTTAATTTTACCTAAAAGCAGGCACCGGATAAGACTGCGCGGGACAGATGAGCGCTTTATCGCTGTGCAAACGAGTGCGTGCGAATGTAAACTCGTCACGTGTATCGACCTTTGGTGCTACACTGCCGACAGGTTCTATAGAAAATGCAAGGAAAAAATTAATTTCGATACCATGCTTTAAAATGGAATTCAATTTAGCCTTTCAGTTAACCTGGAAAAATGTTGGGATGAGATGATAACAGATTTCGCAAGATTTCAAGATTTTAAAATAGCGCTATTTTTTATTAAAATTTCACTGCCCAATATACACACCTAACAATTGGTACCGGATAAGCTTGTCCGGGACATTGCATAGCATACTCTTGCCCCATTTTCACTTGTATGAATTGAAACTTATCATGTAAACTTGTAAGCTTTGGTGGGACCGAGCCGACGGGTTCTAAAATTGTATAACAATAAAAATAAAAGATGATAATACAGATTCCGACGGAGAAAACTGCTTGAAATTGAATATTTAGAAAGGTACTCTTGTATTTCGATATTTTTGAAGCTTAGTCGATCACCATTTATCGATTGATTGTTTACGAATTAACAGAATTTTCAAGGAATCATTCTCCTTTATTATCAATATACTCTCAATAACTAAATCATTTCACTTAAGTTCCTTACAATTGGCACCGGATATGCCTGCCCTGGGCATTGCATGCAGAATTCTTGTCCAAATTTTACTTGTAACACTTGAAACTTATCATGCAAACTCGTTACCTTCGGTGGTACTGAGCCCACGGGTTCTATATATAAAATCATTTCAATACAAATTTTCAGCAAAAAGTGAATCTGAATGTCGGGATAAAGCCAAGGGATCATGAAAATGTGCAAAATTATTTTTTTAAATATATAAATATTTGCATTCTAGGTAAATTACTACCTTACGATCGGCACGGGATATGCTTGACCTGGGCATTGCATTGAGTAACTATTTCCCAATTTAACTTGCATCAAAAGGAATTTATCATTAATATTAAGAATCTTTGGTGGCACAGAGCCAAGTGGTTCTAGAAAAATTATAGAATAAAACATGATTCTTTTAGAAATTAACAAAGAAAGCTTTTAATGGAAAACTTGCCTGAATGCTTAAAGATATTGCGGTATTTTTATAAATAAGTGAGTAGAAATATGAAAAATAATGTAATTATCACGATAAAGCCAATAGATACATATATTTTGTATCAATTATTATCTCTAAATTTTTTTTAGTAATTACGACCACTTTGGCAACTCTACTTCTTTGCTTACGTCACTTTAGCGTTAATTTGCCAACTATAGTAAACGATAGCACTTTTTACCGTTTAGAAATTTCTTTCAGTCAAAATATTCTTTAAAATTTCTCGTAATAAACCACACATGTACCTTACTATTGGCACCGGAAAAGCTTGCCCGGGACATTGCATAGCATATGTTGCACCTTGTGGCACTTGCATGGTGCGCACTTTTTCGAGCAAATTCATTTTTGGTGGCACGCTGCCGACAGGTTCTATAAAATACAATAGTATACTTCAAAAATTTTGAAAATATGTATTGGAAAATTTTCTAACAGCCTGAATGTTGAGCCACAAACCGTTTTATTTCGAAAAATATTTAAAAAAAATTAGGTATATTTGCCAAACCTACCTATACATTGGTATTGGGTATGATTGTGCTGGACATTTTAAGCTAAAGCTTTCACCCAAATAAACACGAACACTGGAAAGTTCACTTTCCATACTAACTTTGGGGCGCACAGAGCCAATGGGTTCTGGGGAAAGGAACAAAATTATGAAATATATAATTTTTGTTGGTATTTTAATAGGAATAATAACTGTCTGTTGGGAGCTGGAAAACTGTATTACAATAATTGTATTGCCTACCTATAGGCTGGTATCGGATATGACTGCGCCGGACACTTTAAACTAAAACTCTCGCCCAAATTAGCACGCGCAATATTCAATTCACTCTCAATATTGACGCGGGGAGCCACTGAGCCAATGGGTTCTAGAATAAAAATTACGAATCAACAATTTCGAAGGAAGTTGAGTGACAAATATGCGCCTAAATGTATGCTAGAATGTTGGGATAGCAATTACAGCAACTACAGTTAGGTCCTGAAATTTTTAGTATTACAAAAATGCCAACAAAAATGTATCTACCTATGCGCTGGCGTCGGATATGACTGTGCCGGACAGAGTAGAGCAATTCCAACGCCACTCGCAATTTCGCGTGTCTGTAATTTGTCCTGTACGTTGATTTTGGGTTTAACGCTAGCGACGGGTTCTGCAAAATATTGTATACTAAAAAAGCTATGAAAATAGTAAGTGAAGACGGCTGAATGTTGTCGGGGTAAAACGAAGGACTAGCTATTGCAGATTGTGTTCAACTATTTTAGAAAATTACAAATTCGTACCTAAAAGCTGGCATTGGATAGGATTGCGCAAGGCAGAGCAGCGCATAACTGCGACCCAATTCCACATCGATAAATTGATGTTTGTCCTGCAGTTGCACCTTGGGGCGTACGCTAGCAACTGGTTCTATTTAACAAAAAATATATACATATTTAACGATTCATAGTAGTATTTAGTTAACCAATTTGAGTGAAAACTAAGTTAAACTGCCTGAAAGTATACTTAGAAATTTTCAAAAATAATTTGTTGCGTGATTTTCTAGTTACACACCTGAAAATAGGCACCGGATATGATTGCGCTGGACAGAATATAGCGCTACTGCTGCCACTGACAATTTGATTCATCTTGAAGCGTTCGAGAAATGTGATTTTCGGTGCAACACTGCCTACGGGTTCTGTAATTTTTTGTAACGATTAAGTCATGTGATGGAAAAAACTGACTGATTTGCTGGAATGCGGTGATTTTAAATTCACAAGTTGTAGAATACATTCTTTTACTGAATTTTTACTGTATTTTCAAAAATAATTACCTAAAAACGGGCTGTGGATATGCCTGAGCAGGACATAACAAGCTTAAACCTTGATTTTGTTTGCCCTTAACATGCTTTAAATCTTCACCGATACTAATTTTTGGGCTAACACTGCCTACAGGTTCTGGAAATTATTAGATAACGGTATATAATTAGAATTGTTGCTGTCAAAATAATACTAATGCGTAAAAATATTCTTGAAAACTGCCTACAATGATTTGCACGAATTTATTTTTCCAAAAAGAAATACAATTTAATATAAAATAATATTACTTTCTGATAATAATCATTAACATTGAATATATTGAGAGCGTTAAGCAAATGGTGCGTGTGAACACCACCACATTATCTATTATATTATCGATATTTTTAAGTCCGCCTCATTACTAACTATTTTCATATCAAATTGTTGATTAAAATGAATTTTCGAATTGAATTTACTAATTTGTAGTAAATCAGAAGTGTGATCCAAAATTACTTAATGATTCGACCACAATGAAGTATAGAGTATAAAGAGTGTCTGGTTGTGAGCAACTATTTTCGAAATACCTGAAAAACGGTGTGGGGTAAGCTTGCGCTGGACAAAGTAAACTCAAACTGCGACCACTCTTCGATTTTATATGATTATAATCATCACCAGAATTGATTTTGGGACTAACACTACCAACAGGTTCTGCAATAATAAATAACTAATATTGAGAATAGTTATTAAAAGGTTGGAAAATTGCCAGAAGTTTGGAATAGAGAAGCCTTAAACTGGATCAAAATTATGTAACTGTTTAACTGTATTTTGTGAACGTTACCTAAACAACGCCACTGGAAATGCCTGCGCTGGACAGAGCAGCGTTACGCTTTGGCTTTCATGTATCTTAACGGTACGCGAATCATCACCGGAGGTTAATCGTGGTGACACGCTACCAACGGGCTCTGATAACATATAATACATATAAACAAATGAAATATTAAAAAAAAGCTTTGGATATGGCTGGAAATGTGTTGGGATAGTGTAAAGCTTAACTGAAATAAAGTTTTACCTAAAGACTGGCACTGGATAGGCTTGAGCGGGGCACATTAATGTGGCACTCTGTCCACTAGCTACTTTTGGTATTTTTATTGCATCATCGCCAGCAGTCATTTTCGGACTAACACTACCAACGGGTTCTGAAGAAGGCATTTAAAGTTTTAAATGAAACTTTAGTTAAACACTTCTAATGGTATTGGAAAACTGCTGAATGTTGGATGAAGAGCTTCATAAAAAATTTTAATCAAAATAGAGATATATTTTGGTAACCTACCTAAAAACTGGTACTGGATAAGCCTGAGCTGGACAAAGCAGTGTCACGCTCTGCGTCAGTGGCACGCGTATAATTTTTATGTTTTCCTCGTTTGCAAATATTTTAGGACTTACAGAGCCAACAGGTTCTAGAAAACAAATATACCACGAAAAAGTGTGGGAAAAAGGTGCGATGTTTAGTTTAATTGAGAAATACTGATGTTGGGATAGCCAGAATTGCATTGTTGTTGTTTTACAATAATTGAATATATTACCTAAACAAAGGCACCGGATAGGCCTGTGCTGGACAAAGCAAGGTTGCACTTTTAGCGAGAGCAATTTTTACGATACGCGATTCATCACCCGAGGTTAGACGTGGACCAACGGTACCAACAGGCTCTACAGCAAATAATAAGAGCTTAATAAATGGAGATAATAATAATTTAGTTATGTTTCAGAGCCAAGATGTTGGAATAGGCTTAAACTTTGAGGTTAAAGTTGCTTAGAATCATATGAGAGTCTTATGCAATGTCAACTCGGTACTACTTGTCTCAGTAAACTAACTTGCTTTCTGAGACTGTTAAAACCTTCAGGAAATATCGGAGAAAATTCTACGAAATATAGCTTACCGAAATATTGGTACTGGATAAGCTTGCGCCGGACAAAGTAAAGTCACGGATTTATTGCCAGGGGTGATAATCACTTTTATATCATTGCCGGAGAGTAAGCGTGGGCCAACGCTACCAACAGGTTCTACAAAGATGATATATACAGGGTATGGCTTGTGTAATTTAAACCCGAGAAGCTAAACTGAAACTCGAAAACTGTTTGACTGTTGAAATAGACAGCTCCAATAATTTTAAACTTTTCATAAAACACCAAATACCCAATCTAACTTTCTTAATTAACAAAATACTACTATAACGGGGCAACACACCTAAACATTGGTGCTGGATAGGCTTGGGCTGGGCATAGTAGAGTGACGCCCGCTTGTGCGGCCGCCGTAAAGCTGCTGCTCGTTTGCACAGTGGGAAATTTCGGTGATACCCTGCCAACCGGTTCTGTAAATTGTTTTTAAAAAAATATATATTCTCAAAATATGTTGCTCAAAAATTTATGTGAGCCTTACAATAAAATATTGTATAATTAAAATGTAGTTAAAGTTAAAATATTTATTTATTTATTTAAAAGTGTAATATATTTACTTATAAATGCAAACTTACCTTGCACTTTTGGTATAATTGCTTAGGATAAGGGTACGAATTTCGCAAGTTTTTCTTGTAGTTTTTGTATTTTTTGCAAATTTTTGCTCAGCGCACAGTGACACAAAAAGTAACGCAGAAATTGACTTTTTTTATTTTTAATGACAAAATGCTCCTTTTGTTCAAGCTCAAGTCGGGCAAAAATAATTTAATTTATATGAAATTTATTTTATTTAATTGAACTTTATTTATTAAGAAATTTATTATTTGTAACGAAAATTTATTTTTTTGTATTTTGCAACAATTCGCGCGCAACAGTTTACCCTATCCCAACATTCAGGCAGTTTTCAATGCAGGCTAAGGGAGCAACAATTTTTTGATGAAACCGTTAGAATCTTTTTTATTTAATTAGGGAATTAAAATTTATATTTAAAAATTTTAATGAAGCAATTTAAAAATATAATTATTTTATTACATTATTTTTATTAATCTTTTTATTAATTAAAATTATACTTTTCATAAATAATTATTTATTTAATTGAAAAAAAAACAAGATTTTTTGTGTATATTTCGTTCCACACTCGTTGCAAAGAAAAAGATTTTAAGCAAAAAATCTTTTTGATTGTTTTTCATTTTAAATAATTTGTTCAAAAATTTGTTGCTTTAAATAATTTATATAACTTAATAGTAAAATTAATATATTGCGCAATACAAATTAAAACAATTTATATTGCTCAATATGATTTTTGAAAATATACAGCAGAAAAAAAAATAGTTTTAATTTCTTGTATATGTAAAGAGTATTAATATTAAAGTTTAAACTCACGTTAAAATGTTGAAATTTGTATTAGAAATTCAAAATTTTTAAGATCACATTTTTAAGGTAAAATTTTTAGAACACATTTTTTGACTACATATTATTTTTTTCTGCTGGAAAATATATATTGCATAACTGTGTATGTTTGAAAACTGTGCTATTTGGACTTAGTAAATATTTTTGAAAGCTTATACGATTTATTTTTAATTGATAATATTTAATATTTTTTTAATTGTCACAGTTATGCAATTTTTATATGTTTTTAAAAGCCTTAAGCTGCAGCTATTATTATAAATTTTTGCATTTTTTAAATGGGAATTTAAGTTGATAGGATTTTTTTTAATAACATTCAGTATTTCATTTTTATAATATATTTGTGTTTTTTTAATTCGATTGCTTTGGCAACAATAATCTTTACAGCTTAAGGCATTGTATTTTTTTTTTAAATATACGAAAATGCAGCTCTCATTTCCTTTGTACATATGTATTTACATATTTTTTTCCAAAATATATATTTTTTAAACTTTCAATTTAATAATTTTTAAGAAAAATTATATAACAAGTGTTATTTGTAACCGATTATTATATTATACATATCAAAATTTTGAATGAATGGGATTTTTAAAGATGAAACAATTTTATTATAGCTTTTTTTAATTTATTCAATAGAGAACTGAATTTTCGTATTTATCTTCGTTTAAAATACCGCAGTGGGAATTTCGAAGTTTTATTTAATTTCCTTTGTTTTTTGAAATATCTAAAAATGTTTTTCAAATTATAATTTTAATTTTTCATTATTATATTTACACTTTTTTCTAACATTCGACATTTATTATTATATATTTCCTTAATGTTCTTGTAAGTAATTTAAAGAATATATTTCTTTAATGTTTTCCAATAATAATTTTCATATAAATATTTTTAAATTTATCCAAACATTTTTTTTTTTTCGAAATTTCAACTGCCATTTATTTATTAATAAATATTTTACTTTACTAAAAATACGCTTCAATCTTACAACTTACCTGTAATCACCAAGCGTCCCTTTGTTGCGCTCAAACGTGTTTCGCCAGTTAGACGATGCTTGGTGCGGCACTGATAGCTTTTGTAACCATCTTCGGGTCCAACTTCGCGTATATGCAGTTCACCAGAGGGCAAAACCAAATATTTACCATCTGATTTTGAGGACGCAGCACAAAATTAATAGTGTGGAGTAGAAAAAATAAATATATTAGCATATTACATAGAACGTTTATATACTAAACACAAAAGCATGTATGCAAAAAACTACACTGTAAATAATTGAGTTTTTTAAGAAATAATTAAATTGATTTTTATTTTTTTTTATAATTAATTTCTTTTTTAATAATTAGTCATTTTTTCGGTGATTAATACATGTTTATTATAATTTTTACAAAATATTAAATTTTTTTTATAAAATATTTCTTTTTGTAATCAAAATTTATTACAATTTTAAATTATCTTATTCAAAGTGTAGTTTGCTTAAAATGATAATGTTTTTATATGTATAATATCATGCACTTTAGGTTAGTATTAATTTGAAAAACTATAGTGTATTTTTAGATGAAAAATGTTAAAATTTTACATTTAAATAAAATACAGTAAACTTCGATATTAATATATACAGAGATTACTATTTGTTTTTTAATGAATTTTAAATAATATTCCAATCTTCCATTTGTTCTTGGCAATTTCTTATTTATTGGAATGTTAATTTGAGTCACTCACAAAATACACCATAGTTTTTCAATAACTTTATTATCTTTGATACTATAATTAAGCGTTCACCAATACAAGCATTAACCGTTTGAACAATTTATTTCCACTTTATTTACCGGAAATGCCTTTAACAAATCAAGTAGCAACATAAGTTTTGAATAAAATATTTTCTTTATTGATTTTAGTTGAAATGTTTTTGCAACAGTTTATAGTTTGTTTTTGTTGCATTTTTATAATTTAAATTTTTATAAATTAAAGCACTTCAAAATTATTTAAAATAATTCACTGAAAGTTCTGCGCGTACCCAACAGAGTGATGACACGATAACGATTACTTTGATTGATTTGCGAACGATTAGCGCACTTAAGCTGCGTTTACACAACATATAGAATGATATAATTCATATATTTTGAATGAATATGAAATAATTTTTAATAATTGAATTGCGTTTTCTTGTTTATTGCTTGTGAAAATAAATTTGTTCAAGTTAGGTAATCAAATATATTATATATGTATATATATATAAATGCCGCCAGCATGCTTTGAAACGACCAACAAAAATGCCAATAAAGTGCATTTCATGCACATAATATTGTTATCTTAATATGCCAGAATTATGTATATATACATTTTTACAATTCATTAATGTTGCAATATTTGAGTAATTATTTTATTTGTTATTAGCATTTTTGTTACAACTATTTACATTAATAATTACAAAATCTACAAAACTATGCTACATGAAGGGGGATTTTCATGGGGTAAGGCAGGCTGGATAGACCCTTGGAATATTTGGTTGACAACAGGAAGTTTGAAGGAACGGATGGGAATGAAAAACGAAAAAAAAAATAGAAAAAAACAAAGAGCAAACAATTGTGGTAGAAAAAGTGAACGAGGAATCACTTATGAAACGCAAGTTGAAACAGAAAGTGAAAATTAACAGAGAAAATAAGTAAGAAGCTGATTGAAAACGCGAAAAACCTAGACAAATCCTCTCTCTAATATGCATTAGGTAGTAAAGTGATGAAAGCAGCGCCAGCCTATATATAGTCTAGTTTACGGGACAGACAATGTGATTTATTTGTTTTGTGGAAGCAGGATAATGCATGGAACATTTGAGAACAAATTTAACAAAAAATATATATTTCGAAATAACTATTGCACACTGCTAAAATCAGCGTTATTTACCGCTATCAAAGTGTCCGACGCCATCGTTAGTGGTGAAAATTTCGCGTTCTTCATCTTCCACCCACGAAGCGACTGATATGAAATCCGCCACAAAACTGGGTATATGACATTTGAGTATGGCGCTATTGCCACGCAAAACAGCCTCATCCATGACGTTAACCGTATAGGATTGCGGTACGACTATAAAGTGTTTGGGAGAGCATGTTGAAGTAGAAAAAAAGAGAGGAGCAAATTGGAGAAGACAAAATGAGTAGAAGCTTGTAGTTTGGCAAAAAATAAATTATATATAATTAAATAATAAAAAAGAGGGCTCAGTGAGGGTAAATTTTGGAAAAACTACGCTAGAAAATCCCCCTCAAACTAATAGTTAATCAAAGAAAATGTAATTTAAAACTACCAGCGCTGGTTTTGGTGTAGACACCACCGTCTGTATCCACCCAATCGACAATATCTATATGATCGGCGACAAATGATGGCGTTTGACATTTGAAAATGGCGGCATTGCCCTTAATAACATACTCATCGTATACTTGTGATTCAAAGAATTGTTTGACAACTGCAAATGGAAACGGAACGGGTGATTTTGAAAACAATGAAATTGTAATTGAAGTTGGTATATAGGAAATTAATATTTTTTTAAATAAAATGCAACGCTGCAATGCTGTTAAGGAACTTGAGGATGACAGGAGATATCGTAAACAAGTTTGAGAACTGACACTTAGAATTACTAAAAGTATTAACTTCAACTCTTTTAACACACGAAAATCGAAAAATTACCCATTTGGTCATTGCTATCGGCGCGCATAAATTCAACATTATTCTCATCCAACCATGATTCTACGTTAATGAAATCGGCCACAAAAGATGGCACCAAACACTTGAGTGTTGCAGAGTTGCCACGTAAAACAAATTCATCAATTACGCGTGTTTGATAAAACTGATGTACAACTGAATGAAAACAAAACAGAAGTAGGCCAATGTAATGGAAAAAACTTAAATGAAATATAGTAGAGAAATGGGAAAGTACACATAGAGCACATTTTGGAACATGCGAAACATATTATTTTCTTTAATTTGAACCATATTCTCGCAATACCAGTTTCTTTATCAGTGCCCGGATAGTAGTTTCTATTCTCTGAGTCCAGCCATAGGTCAACAAAAACAAAATCAGCCACATATGAAGGAATCTCACATTTCATAACCACTGAATTGCCGCGTATGACATACTCATTATCGGCTTCTGATTCATAACTCTGTATGACAACTGCGCGCGTACCAAAATAACGGTTAAACACGTGAGAAAAGAGGGAGAAAAGTGAAAAGCAGAAATTTAAATGAATTAAATTAAATGAAAGCGTTAAAAGTATTACAAGGGATAGATGGGATTCACATGGGAGTTTGGTGCCTAAAACAAACTGAAGTTTGACAATACGCGCATAATATTGACATTCAAGCAAATACCATATGCTTGTGAGGAATTGCTACGCCATAATTCCAAACCCTCCTCATCGACCCAGGCTTCGATTTGTACGAAATCCGCTACAAATGAGGGTATTTTACATTTGACCACCGCTGCATTGCCTTTGATCACATACTCATTCTCCGCTTCGGTTATGTAAAACTGAGAAACGACTGTTAAAATCAAAAAAAATATTTTTTGAAAAGCATTTTTTAAAAGTAAAGAAAACAAAAACATTAGGAAGTGTCTGCAAAGAGAGGTGGGAAATTTGTAGGAACTTAATATTAGCTGCCTATTGACTAATCCAACCACTAATTTAATTGCGATTAAAGCAAAAACAGCGCACCATAATTATCGGTGAATGTCAATACATTATTATCCTCATCGATCCATGATTCGACGCGCACAAAATCGGCGACAAACGACGGTATAGAACATTTCAGCACAGCAGCATTGCCTTTAATCACGTATTCAGTCATGATTTCTGCCTCATAAAATTGATTGACGACTACAAGAAGTTGGTGAGCGAAAAGAACAAATGCAAATAGTGAACGAAAAAGTTGAGTAAAAAAAATAATTTATGAAAATAAATGCGGAAAAATGTTTGAAAGGAGCGGCGTCAAAATATATAAGTTTATGCTGGGGAAACAGCAGGAAACTACTTAAACTAGTTAACAATATTTTTTATTGTTGCTTTTGCCAACCATAATTGTCGGTGTGTCGCAAAACATTGTTCTCCTCATCAATCCACGATTCAACGCGCACGAAATCCGCCACAAACGATGGTATAGAACACTTGAGTACCGCTGAATTGCCCTTAATCACATATTCCATTAAAATATCGGCGCCATAATATTGATTGACAACTAAAAAGGTGTGTTCAGATAGTACAATTTAAAAAAGATTTCGCAAAAAATATATAGCGCAATGGGAAGAAAATAGTTGAATTTTAGGTTATGTAAAAGTAAAGAAATGTTTTGGAGAGATTTTCAGGATTGGTTTACACACAAAATATGTTAAATACGCGCCACCAAAAATGCACTTAACAAATACAG
Organism: Zeugodacus cucurbitae; assembly: GCF_028554725.1. Taxonomy (NCBI): domain Eukaryota; kingdom Metazoa; phylum Arthropoda; class Insecta; order Diptera; family Tephritidae; genus Zeugodacus; species Zeugodacus cucurbitae. The sequence continues at coordinate 18,545,675 of NC_071671.1, forward strand.
CTACTCTTTTTTTCTTTAAAATTATTTTTTTTTATACCAAAACTATCGGTGGGCAGGAATTCAGTGCCCTCACTAGACAACCATGCCTCCACTTTAACGAAATCGGCAACAAAACTTGGTATGGTGCATTTTAAAACCGCTGTATTGCCCTTAATGACATACTCAGAAACGACCTCAGCCTCATAATACTGATTGACCACTGAAAGTTAGCGTTAAAGAGTGGAGAGTATGAAAAAAGTATCGATATATTTTATAGAGTATAAAATTATAAACGAAAAGTAATTTAAAAAATAAGAAGAAGAGTGTGGAACATGGACGATAGCTGGATAGGTAAGACTAGTTGACTTTAAAAACTAATTCCTTAATCCAAAAGCAATTCTCCACTACCGGTGCCCTGTTGCTCATCCAACGTTGCATACAATTCGCCGCTTTCATCCTGCCACGATATAACCTGCACAAAATCGGCCACAAATGAAGGTATCGAACACTTGAGCACAGCGGCGTTGCCACGTATTACATATTCATTATTCACTTCGGATTCGTAGAATTGTTGTACAACTGTTTTAAAAATGAAGAAATGCAAAAAATGCACACTGATGAATGCAACACAACTCTCACGTGAACTTGCAAGTAACGGCTAAATTTGATATGAATGCATTGCTGCGCGCCGGCAGTCAATGTTTAATTACATAAAACATGCGGCGACAATTACGCTAATGTTGTTGCCACTTTTGCGCCATGTTTAAGCGCGAAAACACTACAAAATGCATATATTAAACGACGAAGAAATGTGGGAAAATGCAACGAAGCGTGGCGTGTGCGCGCTGTGCGCTCTCTCATGAGCTTACATTACCCTTCAGTTGGCAACTTTTCACATGTACCGCTTGTAATTGAAATGAAAATCACGATAATCGCTTAGCGCGTAATTCGCACGCTTCCACAAAGAATTCTAATGATTCTAAACTCGCTTAAAGGCTCATTGTATTGCTCTCGCTCTATCAACCAACCACCTATACCATATATACGTATATAATTTCGAATGTTAATGCTCGCGTGTGGCCGCTACATTAATTAAGATTTAAATACTTTTATTTATCAATGGCGGCTTGCTGCTGTAGGAACTGTAGAGACATCACTAAGGAGTTGGGAAGAATTATGTAACGCCTACAAACTTCATGGGAAGCGCATGTGACAGTGAAATTATTGAGTTAGTCGTTGCCTGTTTTAAAGTGCGGAGTTTCAGTTTTTTTGTTATTTTCAAAGTGAGAGGTTAATGACTGATAAAATATGATTAATTAAGTGCAAGTGTAGATACATGTGAAGAAATGAGATCCAAAAAAAGAAAATTATAATTATATAGTAAGAACTGAAAGTTGGTAGAAAAAAAAACAGTGGTGGCGATAAATAAGGTATTGTAATCGTTAAAAATATAAAGTGATGAATTTGAAATATAATTCGGTATGGTTTTGAAGAGGAATAGAATTCCGTGGCAATAAAATAACATGAATAACATGAGAAAATGAGAAAATGAAAAAATCTAACGACAATATTTCAAGATCCGGAGCAAGAATTTAAATAAAATGAAAAAAGGTAGTATATGACAACCTTGTCTTTAAGGAGTGTAGAAAAAAGTAAAATTATATTTTTGGAAATTAAGTATTTTTTTATTTTAGTTATTATAAATAATAACCAATAATATTAATTAAAAAATTTTCTGGTCAACCAATTTATAAATGTTAGGTAGGAAAAGGGCATCTATGAAGTGGGTTTTCATATGGCATAAAGTTGAGCACTAGTTCGTATATTGTATTTAGGCAGATAATAAATCAATTTTTTGTGGTATATTTAAGAATATTTTTTATGAATAAATTGCTCCGCTTAAAACTCTGCAATTAATGTACATAAATGTGAACGTCTCTTAAATACTAAAATATGCGCATTTTTTAGTTTGACACTTCGTTGATTGAACGTTAAAAGCCGTTAATTAAAGGGTTAGGTGGATTTCAAAAAAACAATGTTTGTCTTACATGGTACAATATGTTTAAAATATTATCCAAAAATATCAAATCAATCCGAGTCAAATTCTAAGACAAATATCCTTTGAAAGTTCCGCTCATACAACTTTAAGCGAGTTAAAAACAAAATTGTTTAAGTCAGTGGACATGATATTTTGAAAAGATATAAAGCCATTTTGTTCAAATTTTGTACACATTTTTGGAATAATATTATCTAGTTAATGAACCAAGGATTCTTTTTCATTTTTAACGCACCTATTTAAAAAAAAAAGTCTGTTTTAAAAATCTTTTAAATCTGTCAAAATACAAGTTTTACTATTTTCTTGTTCCTTCGTACTAGATTTATCCATCTACTATCCAAAAATTTTTGGTTTATTAATTTTAGATCAACCAATAATGAGTTAGGTCAACGATAAAAGCTTGTTTTTGACATGTCATGGGTGATGACGTTTTCGGAATATTTAAATAAAAATTTCACAAAATACTATTTAATTATGTATCTTTGATATGCTGAATTGTTGAAATTACATACATATGATTGTATATATTAATAAACACATTTTAAAAATACCCTTATTTTTAGCCTCTGAAAGCCACCTACCCCATAAAAAAACTTCGATGAATTTATGTAAATGCTCAATGTGAACGCGTCTTAAGTACTAAAAGTTGAGCATTATTTTAGTTTGACACTTCCACGATTGAATGCTAAAAAAACTGTTATTTAGAAAATTTCAAAAATTCCAAATTTATAAGGATGCTTAATTAAAAAAAAAGGTATTTAAATATATTCTTACAAAAATAAATTTTGATGTAAAACAGCTCTTCTCTTAAAGAATTTATTGCTTTACATTAATGAGAATGTTTCAAGACAAATAATTTTGACTTCGAACTAGAAAAGTTAATTCAAAATATTTTAGTTTTTTAAAGCAAGGTTCTTAATATTGTTTCTTTATTATTATTAAAAAACTATATTTCGAAAAAAAAATTCAAACTGTGCCCAACTTCATTTCATCTCAAACATCTAAATATTTAATAATATAATATATTTTTGTACACTACAACTGTTTGACAGCTTACAATTCACACTAAAGCAAGCAAACATAACCTAAAAACTGCACAAAAATTCTTTGCACCAACCATATTCAGTGCCTGGCAAAAAGTCCTCATTTTGATCCGTATGCCAAGACATAACACTGACAAAATCGGCGACAAACGAAGGTATTTCACATTTTAAAACAGCTGCATTGCCACGTATAACATAAGCTTTATTTACATCGGTATCGTAATATTGAGCAACAACTGAAGGATGTTGGAAAACAAAAAAATATTGAATTTTATAAAATTGGAAGTATCATAAACATTAAAAAAAATTAACTATCAGGAACAGAATTGAAAAAAAGGAGCTTCCCGTTGTCGATTTAATGAGGAATTAAATAAAACAGCTGATTCTGGTGACTGAAAATATATTGTGGTGTGGTGAATTTCAATTGCTGTGGTAAATGTTGTGTTGTATTACTCCTTGCAGTTGGTAGCTGCTGTAATTGAGTTTAACGACTAATTTGTGTGAAAGTAGAACTGTTGAATTGTTTTTTTTACAGTGATTGTTGTAAAACGTCGCTTACAACGTATATACATTACGTTTTACGTTGTTTATTTAGTTATTGGTGTTGATTAATTTGTAACCAGTGTTTGTTAGACCAATTGTAAGTGTACGTTTAGTTGAGTTGTGTGTAAAAATTTGGTTTTTTCAATCTTTCGTAAAGGCATATAGTGTAATTTACAGGATTATTTGGGGTTTTTACGCACTTTACAATACTTTTTTTATTTTTCTATACAAAAATTAATAATTGTGATGATAGTAGAGTAGTTTCCTAATTAATTTGCGATATTTATTAGCACGTTAGACAATTAACATTACGTAGTATTTAAATAGAAATTTGAAAGCGAAAAAACACACCATACTCAGTGCCGGGAAAGAAACTCTCTTCCTGATCGGTATGCCATGATATGACGCTAACAAAATCGGCCACAAATGATGGAATGTCACATTTCAGAATGGCCGAATTGCCGCGTATGACAAATGCTTTATGAATATCCTCCTCATATTGTTGGGAAACGACTGCAACGATGTTGTTGTTGGAATTGCCAAAAGGAAATGAATGAATATGATGAAATAAATACAAATAGCGGAAGATTTAGAAAGTTGGTGCTTCAAATAAATATTTAAGAAGAGATTGGTAAAGAAAATATGCAAAAGTTTGCAATGAAATTATGAGTGAAACAGTATGATGACTAAAGTGTGAAATGAAAGAAAATCAAAATAATAGCAAATTATGGTCGGGAAATGCTGTTTGGGGCGGGGGCGCTATTTGCATTTTTTGCAACCGTTACGCATAACAAATAAAAATGCTTCCAACGCGTTACCAACGACGTGCGATTAGTGGCAGCTAAGTTAAAAACAACCGCTTATATTGAAAACGAACGGGATAGGGATTTCAACCAGTTAATATCACTAATAGCCTTCTTAAACCATTTTAATATTTTTATTTTTGTTTTTTTTTAACTTCGCACCATATTCGGTTCCGGGAAAGTAATTTTCATCACTATCCGTATGCCAGGAGACGACTTCAACGAAATCAGCGACAAATGATGGTATGAGACATTTAATAACCGCTGCATTGCCACGTATCACGTGCTCTTTGTTGACATCCGCTTCATAGTATTGAGCGACCACTAGAAAATTGGGGTTTGTGGGGTTATTATTGTGATTTCAATGGGTTATGCTATTAATTAATCTGTATTCCGCCTGAGTTTCACTGACATTTCGTTTGTGGCTTAATCTGTATCTTCATTTGTATAAGTATGAAATTGCTACTCCATATGACGTTAAAAAGATAAGATTTCACTCAGTATTGATTGAGCAGACGTACAAGCTGGACCCCAGCAAGGAGAAAATGCACCAGTTTCCCTTCGATAAAGGCGAAAACCAAAGCCGGGACCCTTAAAACTGAATAGTGTTTATGGCCCTGATACTGTAACAAGAAACCAGTCGAAACTTTGGTTTTGTCCATTCCGTTCCAGTAATTTTTATGTCAAAGGTACACCACGGCCAATTGTCGAAAATTTCGGTACAAAAATGGAAATTATCGAGTCTATTTCTGAAATGCATTGTTACTGGTGAAGAAAAATGTGTCACTGACGACAACGTCAAGCGAAAACGGTATTAGTGAGTGAGTGAATCGTGGTGAGCCGTCGCACACGGTAACCAAGTCCAAATTGACGGTCATGAAGGATTTGTTATGTGTTTGATCAGAATGACGGGGAATCATCTACTCTGAGCTGTTATCCTCTGGAAACTATTAACTCGAACCTGTATTGTCAACAATTGGACCATCTGAGGGAAACAATCGTCCAGAAGCAACTAGCTTTGGCCAATAAGAAAACAGTTCTGTTCCATCAGTACAAAACCAGGTCAAACACACCGATAGTGGCTCACCACAAACTCCGTGAGCTTGGTTGGGAAGTTTTTATTCATCCGCTGTATAGTCCGGACATGTCATCAAGTGATTACTACATATTTCTGTTCACGCTTGTAAAAATCGACTGTCCCTGGTGTTTGCCCATAGGGATGAGTGTTTGTTTCGAACAAAACTTAAATCTTAATCCTAAAATAATGGATTTTCTTTTATTCTCAAATTTTCTTTTGTTGAGTTTAAAATTAAATTACTTTCACAACATTTCCAACACTGTTTGCTGTTAATTTGCTTGCGTTGTCTTGCTTAAAATGAGCGTTAAATTACAAAATTAACCACATTTCTAACATTCACTACAGATACGCCTCTTCTGCTTGCTTTCGTGTAATTAAATTAAAATCGTAATTTAGCTGACAGTGCGTGTGAGGTGCCATAACAACAACAGTTTATGCCACAACACACCTCACAAAATTTTTTCCAACTGTCGCCATGGCTTACGCGCATTTGAATATTGCTCTTTACCTTGCTGAAGACTCATTTGCTAGGTAAACTGGTAAACTCGCTTGCTATGTGCCTATTAGCCATATTAAGCTGTGTTGCATGTAGTTCATGTTGACGTGACACGCGGCGATTTGTCGCTTTAGCTGTCAAAATATGTAGCTGCGGCGTATTTGCTTCCGTTTTGTATGTGTAATATACGTTGTGCGTTGGTATGACACTTTGTCTAAGTAAATTTATAATCGTTTAAATTATACTTCAAGATTAAGGCGCGCTTTCGCATGATGACATAGCATTATAAATATATATTTTTGTATATATAGGTTAGTGGGTGCGTAAAGTAGCCCAAAGAAATGCTAAACGGAAGTGACGCGCTTTGCCGTCAAAATATGCTAAGGCTAGTTATAGCTCGTTACAGGTTGTTACACGCAGTCAGCGGTGCTACATCACAATACAAGGCAATATATTATATTATTGTTGTGTCTTTTGTTGTTGTCTAGGTGTGTTTAATACTCATTAACCAACCAAAAAAATGTGATAAATTGAATTTAACTTTGCCGTTAAATGACAAAAATAAAAGTCTTAGCATGAGTAGGTGCGTCTTGCTCTATTACCTGACTACTTATTATGCTAATTTTTGTAAGAAAATTAATTATGTTACGCGCTTTTTGTGCAGAACTTTAGCTAAATGATGCGCACGAAACTTTGGGAGTGGAGTTAAATGTGCGAAAATTTTGATGGTTAAGTACGTTGAAAGTGGCCATTTAGCGAAACAGTGCTGTGAATGGAAACTTGATTAAAATTTTAGGAATATTTTTCTTTTTTTGTAAAGCAGAAGCCACTAATGAAAGTAGCCATTAAGTATTATTACTCGTTAGTCAAACTACTAGTTGAATTTATGAGAGCAATTATACTTTAACTGCAAATTTATTTATGAAATATTAATAAAGAATCTCTTCTTAGACTTAATAATGCCTTCACGCACCCAAAATGCGTAATTTTTAATCGCAAACTCTTCTTTACGCCACTACCGAACCTCACACTTTATTAAAAACCGAAATTGCAACACAACCAACTGTCATTTATTAGGCAAACTGCCGAACGCAACCAATTTTGCTGAAGCATTTATGTCATAATTTTGCGTACTTATCATTGTTGTAAATGCAAAGTTTGCAATTCAGCGTTGTATTCATTACAATAACGGAAGTTGCATTGTTCACCATAAAAGGCTGCTATAATGCAACGTACGTAGATGCAACACTGGCATTACGTACGCATTTGTTGCCGATGACAATGCTAATTTAAAGCTAATGAAACGCTACTCATCAACAACTTTGCGCAACAACAGCATACGATATGTGTGACATGGTGTTGCCAATTAATTGCAGTTGCAATGAAAGTTTCGATAATGAGGCACTCAATGAGTAAGAGTTATTGTTTTTGTACAAGAAATGAAAATGAAAAAAATCGCTGGATGGTGAGTGTACGTCCAAGAGAGGTTTCACTGTATTTTGAATATTATAGTCGTGTGAACGGAAGTATAATTGAAAAATTGAACCACAAACGAAATGTCAGAATAGAAGAAAAAATAATGAGAACTTCTTGATATTTGACCTAAAGTAAACCGTTTTTTATATTAATTTCCATCTAGTAAAGTGTGAAATTAATCATACGCAACGCCGCTTATTAGATGAAATAGTACAGCTGAACAAGTGAAACACAACTTCAGAGCAGAAGAACGGTACAACCCAACGATGTACGCAGTATGTATTAGTCAACGTCGAACCTATAAATTTCGGTGGAGGAATATATATGTCAGTGATAGTTGGAGGACTTTCAGAATTGAGAACTTTCTTATGATTTGATACTTATTTATTTGTATATTTAGTTAATTTTGCACTTAACCGAGGAATCTTTAAAACTTAGAAAAGGAAAAAAACTCATTTCAGGACTGTTATATCTGATTAATAGATTCTCTTTATCGATATAACGGGAGATCTAAGTAGAGCTACTTTTTTCAACAGCCTTTTTTAGCAGATCACGCATAAGTCATGTCAAGCTGTAATGTTATTTTTGTTCAGTATTGTTTGACATTTCATCATTGAAAGACCTACGCCTGGACAACGTTTCAAATTGTTCAACTTTATTACGAAAATTCACGTTCTGCCGGTGAGAACATAACCGTAAATGGCGACCGTTATCGCGCAATGATAACCAACTATTTGATGCCTGAAATTTAAGCTCGGGGTCTCGGCGACATTTGGTTTATTGAGGGAACACTTCGGTGAGCAGATAATTTCACGTTTGGGGCCACGAATATCGTGTGATATCACACCGTTAGATTTTCTCCTGTGGGTATATGTAAAGTCTAAAGTCTATGCGGTCATTCCCACTTCAATTAAAGCCTTGAAGCAAAACATCACGCGTGTCATTCGCCAGTTTGAAATCCTCGAACGAGTCATCGAAAATTGGACTCAAGAGATGGACTATTTGAGACATTTAATTTTAATTTTCTTTTTTTTCCTTTAAAAAAGTAGGGAACCTCGAAATGGATCACCCTTTATTTACTCGAGCGATTGAATATTTTTCTATATCCTGTTCTCAGCATATTAACAAACAGTCTGAATGTTTTTTTATACCTTCAGTACAAAGCCCTCCAACTATCGCATTGTGCGCTCACCACTCTCTAGAACCTCTCTAACTTACCCGCGCGTACGTGAACATCGCGTGAAATAATTGTGCCGAATTGATTACGTGCCAAACAAGCATAGACCTGAGCGTGCACTTCCTGTCGGTAATCTTCAGCGCGGAAAGGTGGGAATACCAATTTGCCATCGGATGAAATCTGGCGCAAGCCGGGTACATCACCAACAGCGGTGCCATCGCTACGTATCCAAATAATCTCAGGCATGGGATTACCGCTAGCTTTGCATTCAATTTCGGCGCCGGTCGAGTTGGAGAAGTCAATGCGATTGGTCGGTTCGTTGAGGAAGACGGGTCCTTTCTGGTCGGCATCGGGTTGTGTTGCCGCATAAGCGAGCGGGGTGCCTGGAAGGGAATGACGAAAAAACAGAATGAGTTAAGATGTATTTTAATTACAATAATAAATAAAATTCTATAGTAGTAATGTTTATTGCTTCAACTAGACGAAGCAGCTAAAAATGTTTATCACGTTCACCATATCCATAGGTAATTCATGACTGAATTTCCATAAGAATTACATAAAGCGTGCATAATTCCAGCTGCATAAAAGACAATGACAATGGACTTTGTACCAACGTGACTGTAGTTGTCTTCGATTCGCCGGTTGTCTGCTTCGTGCTCTGCTCTCTTGTCAAAAAGTGTATGCTTACAACAAAGTTATCGAGTTAAATTCGATACAAGAAAGAGAGAGAGAAAGCTAATACCTCCTTAAAATGGTATAATCGCTTGTATACATCTGATATAACATGTTCGATTCGCCACTCTCCAACCACCAGAAAGCTTTCGATTATTGAGCGGTTATTAATTTATTTTATATATTTTTTTGTCACTTATCATTTCTCATCAATCTATACAATAAACAAAGACAGGTAACTGATAACAATAACAACAAATTGAAGCTCAGCAGTCAGCATATTTATGGCACTGAGTGAGTGGTGAACGTCAGCGTTGCCACCGGCAATGTCAACTTGAACTTCATTTTATTTTATTTTTTCGTTTTTGAACAAGAACAGCGACAACGACAGCAGCGTGACGCCAAATGTGGTAAAGAAAAAAACAAAAACAATAAATAAGCTCACGAACCGGCAGACGCAACAAGAAAGGAAAAGTCACAACAAAACGAATTAATAAAAAGTAGTAAAATTATGCTCATATGGACACGGAGTCACCTACACGTAAAGGAAGATTTCTTACAAAGAAAAGAAGCGCGCCACAAACAAATCAAGCGTTTCGAGCGCAAGAAAATATATGTATCTACAAACCGAACGATCATCAATATACAAGCTTGTTTGTAGATAGCTTTCCTTATATAATATGTAGGTACGCAAGTTTGAAGCATGTCGTTGACACTTTCATGACTAAAACTCACTGTCGTGGCATAATGTCATCAAACAGCAGCAAAAACAACACCAAAGGCACAGAAACGTGACAAGGCAGGAAAACAGTGACTGAAGCAGTAGGAATAAACGTGCAGCGCAATAAGTTCGAGGTATTAAAATTTTTATGCGGGCCATATAAAATAGTAAAGAGTTCGACCGAGGGAATATTTATATGCGAGCTGAAGAGTGTTAAAAATATGTGGGGTGGCAGGCAGCAAGCAGGAGTCTTCACTTGGCACGTTTCGCACTAAAGCACTAAATTATATCAAACCCGGTAATAGAGAAGCAGCCAATAATGTTGTTTTTTTTATTAACCGCGCTAGCCAAAATCTGACATGACAGCTACTTAAGAGACTGTTTATGTAATCTCTACGAAATGTCAGTGCTAGTAAACTCAATCTAGTAGTGCAAATGCTATTATTGCCTGATTGCAACTGAAAGCCATTCATTTCGATAAACACTTTGGCAGTTCACCAACGTTAAATATGTAGACATTCTTTTTGCAAGAACTTAGCTCGGCGCCGCAGATTATTTTCAATCAAACTAATAAAAGTGAGCAAAAGATTTTAAACTTGATTTGGCAGCAGTACTGACATTTTAAGGAAGTTTAAAAGGAACTTCTTATCACATCTAAACGGACACATATTTAACGATTAAATTATACTTAAATTTAAGATCTAACTTAGAATTTGAGAAAATATGATCTTTGGAGATATTTCAGCATCAATTTTTTGTAGTTTAAAATAGATTTTCTACATAAACTCGATCACTATATTTTATGGCCTTATTGGTCTGTGATAATTGAAGTGATGTTTAAAAACAATGGTTCTATTAACATATTTCTATATAAATCATAGTTTTCTTAAATGAAATTCACATGATGCCTTATTGTAATACTGAATATATTTTGACAATTTTTTTAATAAAGTTAGCAACGTGGCAACTCTTTAAAAAATATTTCTCCCAGAAACATTCTTAGGCCTGTTGACTTTGGTACCCATTTCATAAAACTTTATATTTTACTAATAAAATTATTTAAAAAATATACATTTGGTAACCCTTCTCAATAATTTTTTCTAAAAAGTGCAATATCATAGGTTTAAAGTATATTCGAAAATTCCAATATTAATATATTTAAAAAATTATTCAAAAATAAATAAATAAACAGTTGGCCTTGTCGAAAATATTTTCATCTTATAAACCTTCTTAAATATCTTATGTTTGAAATATTTTTGGAAATTCCAAATTAAATTAATTTAAAATACTATTTTAAAACGTAAACAATTGGCAAACCTTCTCAAACATTCTTTCAAAACTTTAAAGCGTCTTAAATATGTAAAATTAGAAATATATTCGGTAATTCCAATTTTAATTAATTTAAAAAAATTATTTTAAAAATCAAGCAAATGGCAATGCTTCTAAAAATATTTTCAAATTATATATCTTAAATATCTTGATAATTTGAAATAATTTCGGAATTTACAATTTAATGTTATTAAAATTTTTAAACATCTGGCAACCCCATTTAGAAAAATATTTCATGTTACATTCTGAAGGTTTCCTAAAGATATTAATTTTAATATTCACAACAGAGAATCTTTTTCGGACCTAATATTATTTTTTATTTCCTTTTTATACCCTTTTGTTGACGGGCATAATAGAGCAGAGTTGCAATTTTCATGCTTTAAGACTTTTTAGTAGGAGTTATCGAAAATTGATATTAAACGAGTAATCGATTTACGATAACTAACCTTAGGACGTAATATATTATTAAAAAGGCTGCTCGTGATCTAGAGCTAGAAACAAGTTAGAAACCGTTACAAAGATCTAGAACTACAGAATTAACGGTATGCTCCACCTATATAAAATCACGATCCATAAATAATAGTAATGTTCGATCTCTCAAACAAATCGCTGAAACACATAAAAAATAAGTTTCTTTCTTCACTTGGTTTTAAGATTTCAAGAGAAATGATAATTTATTTTTATAAACAACCCTACATACATAAGCATGTACAGATGTACAAAAAATAATTAATTTTTATTTTCTTCCAAGATATTTAAGTCATTCTATATTTACGAGCTTGAGTACATGAGTACATAAATATGTCCTTCATTTCACATGTGAACGATAGCAAGCGCTCTTGGCATGCCATTAAAAGCTACAATTACTTAATCAGCTAATTCTACGTTACTGTTCATTACACATCAGCTCAGTAATTAAGCTCACACAACGGGCCTAATAAGTAATTAGTTACTCATACGATGATATGGAAATATGAATAGCTGAATGACAGAACTTAACACTTGAGACCAATAAGTAATTTGAATAAAGTACTCAAGCATTGCGAAGCGCATGAACTAAAACACAAGCCTGTGGAGCTTTTGTCTATATAGTACAATTTATTATTATGCATTTGAAACAAATGACATTGCAATACGCGCTTATCGGCGGACACAACACAACACAATGAGCGGCTAAGTGATGCGCAACGCTTAATACACTCCCGCCGCGGCAAAAGCTCGAAAACTGGTGCACGCTTTGTTCGTTGCCGAGTTGGTGGACAATGTGCGGCCAAGGCCTAGAAACGCGTGCAGTGCTACAACAAAACTGCTGACCAACAACCGACGAAGCGTGGCAGCTACAATACGAAAAGTAGGGAAGAGCATTATACTGTGCTGGGTCGATTATGAGCTGCTGTGCGAAAGCTTTAGAAAATTTAAATTAAACTGAATTAATTTAAATGACAATAAGTGACATTAAAAACAGTGTATAATGTGATGGCAACTCTAAACTAACGCTAATAAAGGCGAAGCGGATGCTTGAGAACAATGCGTTTTTAATGAAAGAGTGAATTAAAAACAAAACCGAGAGCTTTTAAGCATAATAATAACATAAAAGCTTATAAGCTTATAAATTCTCGGGGTTCATTAACTCTAAATTTTTTTTATTATTTTTTGAGTATATTATACCAATTAATTTGTTATTATTTTATACACCACTTTTTTGTTAGATAAAATATACGTCGGTCTCTATTAATGTCATCATTTTTAGGTGTCACTCGTTTCGCTTCGATAGAAAATCGATTAATTAAGACTTTTCTTCACAGTCTGCGAGAATTTAGACACGCAATGCTTTGTTGTAACCGCAAAGTTTACTTGGATAGACTTGTAGAAAGGCAGATTATAGCACTACTGATAGTGGTGGAGGTTAGTTAAAGAAAATATAGGATGCTGAAGGCAAATGTCTGTAATTAATTTATAATTTTTAATTTGAAAAAAAAAAATTAATTTATAGAATTGAATTTTTTCATTACTTCGAATGAGTTTAAGTATTTTGACGATATAAATATATGTAATTGGTTTTAAATCTATATGTAAAGGGTAAAACATATAAACTTGTCAGATTTTTTTGGAAAAACTTATCATTTGATTCATTCGTTTAAAATTCAAAATCGACCTAAATAGTATAAAAACCCTTTATCTTCTTCTAACTTACTTAAAACTTACAACGTTTGAAAAACACATCAAAATAGACCAAGCACTACGAACATGTCGCAGAACAATTGAAAGAATTTTGAAAATTTTAATAGCCGATAACTTTGTATATCGATTTATAATCGGTAATAGCAATTAATCAACAATATGAAACTTTTAACAAAATAAGTTCTAATAAATTGCTTTAAAAATATAATAACTACCCAAATGAAACATGGGGGATGGGGTCATATGTAGAAGTTCACGGAAGTGAGGAAAGTTTCTGATTGCCATTCACTTGGGAGTGGCCAGGAACGATTCTTTTGCATATGACTCAAGCAGCTCACGACTTCCGGTTTTAGACCAAGTATCCTCTGGGTAGCTAACAGACATCCGTTTGGAGGCGAGCTAAAGTGAGAAGGCGAAGCCCGATGAAAACAAACACCGAGCCTCGGATGAGAAACCCCCCTTTTGATGACGACCCCTGCAAACGTACTAAGGATCATGATTTGAGGACATGCACCTGGAATGTCCGGACTCTTAATTGGGAAGGTGCCTCTGCCCAGCTGGTTGATGTCCTCATACAACTAAAGGCTGACATCACCGCCATCCAAGAAGTGCGATGGACGGGACAAGGACGGAAGAAGGTGGGTCCTTGTGACATCTACTACAGCGGCCATATAAAAGAGCGCAAATTCGGTGTTGGATTTGTGGTGGGAGAGAGACTACGTCGCCGAGTCCTGGCATTCACCCCGGTGGATGAACGTCTTGCCACAATACGCATCAAAGCGAGGTTCTTCAACATATCGCTGATTTGCGCCCACGCCCCAACGGAAGAGAAGGACGATGTGACCAAAGATGCTTTCTATGAGCGCCTAGAACGCACCTATGAGCGCTGCCCCCGCCTTGGCGATTTTAACGCCAGGGTGGGTAAAGAAGATGTCTTTGGCACAACAGTCGGAAAATTCAGCCTCCATGACGAAACATCGCCAAACGGCCTGAGGCTGATCGACTTCGCTGGGGCCCGAAATATGGTTGTCTGTAGTACCAGATTCCAGCATAAAAAAATTTATCAAGCAACGTGGCTGTCCCCTGATCGAAACACGCGCAATCAAATCGATCACGTTGTGATAGACGGAAGACATGTCTCCAGTGTTTTAGACGTGCGTACGCTCCGAGGACCAAACATTGACTCGGACCATTCTCTAGTAGCAGCAAAGATACGCACTCGCCTCTGTGCAGCAAAGAACGCCCGTCAACAAACACAAGGAAGGTTCGACGTCGAAAAGCTGCAATCACAACCGACAGCCGAACGATTTTCTACTCGACTTGCACTCCTGCTCTCTGAGAGCACTCATCAGCATCTCGATATAAGGGAGCTGTGGAACGGCATCTCAAACTCATTGCATACCGCTGCAGCCGAAACAATTGGTCTCCGGCAACGCCAAAAAACCAGTTGGTACGATGAGAATTGTCGTTCCGCAGTGGAGAGAAAACAGACTGCCTACATCGCAACGTTGCGATCGACCACAACACGTTCGGGATGGGATAGATAACTGAGAACTGAAGAGGGAAAAAGGCCGAAATGCGTGAGTATGAAAAGCTTGAAAAGCTGGCCGACATGGGTAATGCTCGAAAATTTTATGAAAAGATGAGGCGATTTACAGAAGGTTTCAAGACCGGAGCATTATCATGTAGGGACCGAGGAGGTAATCTGGTAACGGATGTCCAGAGCACACTGGGATTATGGAGGGAACACTTCTCCGACCTGATCAATGGCAGTGAAAGTACAACACCAGGAGATGGCGAACCCGATTCCCCAATCGATGACGATGGAATAGATGTTTCATTACCCGACCATGAAGAAATTCGAATAGCAATTACCCGCTTGAAGAACAACAAAGCGGCGGGGGCCGATGGATTACCGGCCGAGCTATTCAAATACGGCGGCGAAGAACTGATAAGGTGCATGCATCAGCTTCTTTGTAGAATATGGTCGGAAGAAAGCATGCCTGACGATTGGAATCTTAGTGTGCTCTGCCCAATCCATAAGAAGGGAGACCCCACAATCTGCGCCAACTACCGTGGTATAAGTCTCCTCAATATCGCATATAAGGTTTTGTCGAGCGTATTGTGTGAAAGACTAAAGCCCACCGTCAACGAACTGATTGGACCTTATCAGTGTGTGTTTAGACCTGGAAAATCGACAACTGACTAGATATTCACAATGCGCCAAATCTTGGAAAAGACCCGAGAGAGAAGAATCGATACTCACCATCTTTTTATCGATTTTAAAGCTGCCTTCGACAGCACGAAAAGGAGTTGCCTTTACGCCGCGATGTCTGAATTTGGTATCCCCGCAAAACTAATACGGCTATGTAAGCTGACGTTGAGCAACACCAAAAACTCCGTCAGGATCGGGAAGGACCTCTCCGAGCCGTTCGATACCAAACGAGGCTTCAGACAGGGTGACTCACTATCGTGCGACTTCTTCAATCTATTGCTGGAAAAAATAATACGAGCTGCAGAACTAAATAGAGAGGGTACAATCTTCTACAAGAGTGTACAGCTACTGGCGTATGCCGATGATATTGATATCATCGGAAGCAACAACCGCGCCGTTTGTTCTGCGTTTTCCAGACTAGATAAAGAAGCGAAGCGTATGGGTCTGGTGGTGAATGAGGACAAGACGAAATATCTCCTGTCATCAAACAAACAGTCAGCGCACTCGCGTCTTGGCTCCCACGTCACTGTTGACAGTCATAACTTTGAAGTTGTAGATAATTTCGTTTATCTGGGAACCAGCATTAACAACACCAACAATGTCAGCCTTGAAATCCAACGCAGAATCACTCTTGCCAACAGGTGCTACTTTGGACTGAGTAGGCAATTGAAAAGTAAAGTCCTCTCTCGACGAACCAAAATCAAACTCTATAAGTCGCTCATTATTCCCGTCCTGATGTATGGCGCTGAAGCGTGGACGATGACAATATCCGATGAGACGACTCTTGGGGTTTTCGAGAGAAAGGTTTTGCGCAAGATTTATGGTCCTCTAAACATTGGCAACGGCGAATACCGCAGACGATGGAACGATGAGCTGTACGATTTATACGACGACATTAACATAGTTCAGCGAATAAAAAGACAGCGGCTACGCTGGCTAGGTCATGTTGTACGGATGGAAGAAAACACTCCAGCTCTGAAAGTATTCGATGCAGTACCCGCTGGAGGAAGCCGCGGAAGAGGACGACCTCCACTCCGGTTTAAAGACCAAGTGCAAAGTGACCTGGCTTCACTTGGTGTTTCCAGTTGGCGCCAAAAAGCAAAAAGGAGGAATGAGTGGCGCGCTCTGGTGGATTCGGCTATAATCGCTTAAATCGGTTCCTACGCCAAATATATATATATATATATGAAACACCTATTATTCTCACACAAATTGGTTTGCGTGCTCTCACTTCCAGATTAAAACATGGTATTTACTACACGGTCAAAAACTATTAAATACTTCAAAGCAGCAGGTGACAATTTGTAACGTGCAAAGTGAGACAAAAAGAAAAAGCAAGGATTTTTGGAGAAAAAGAACACGCTACAACATTTCTTATTTGTGACTACCAAACCCGCCACACTGATTTTTGTTGAATATTAAATTGTGTTGAAAGTGTCACACAGTTTGTTGACATTTAAATTTAAGCAGACGATTTTATATTCCCACACAACTCAATTGGTGGTGCTGGTAATTTCGCATGCGTTGGTTGTTGTTTTTTTGTTTTTGTATTTTTACAGTACGCATATTATGTCATCATTGTCTAATTGATGTCAGGCTATTAAGGCTAATTATTAATTTATCATACATATTTTGTATGCATGCGGGGGATAAGTGTCGTAAAGCTTTCATCAAACAAAACTGACAAATGTCCAAAAGAATTTTGTGCACGAAAAAGAATTAAATGTTTTCAACAATTCCAGCATTCCAATGTGGAATTCAATGAAAATTAAGCAGAAATGCAGAAAAACGCAAAATTAATGACAACAACATAAATTACTCAACTTTGTTTGTTAACGGACAAAAATTCTTTTCTTTCATATTTATTGAAGCACTCGGCATTTTACGTGACCAAAAGGGTATTTTTAGCATTCGAAAGAAATTATAATATTTACATTTTTTATATGAGAAACTTTTTGGGAATTTGTGGTACAAAGTGCGAGTTAACTTTAAATTAAGCTTTAATTGGTAAAGAATTAAGAAATAAAATAAATTCTATTAAAAGAGGGATGTTCTACGATTTAAGCGATATTTTAGTATAAAATGGTCAGGTATAAATTTTATTCATTATTTTTATATAAAATTAATTATTTTATTTGTATTTTTATATTACAATATTTCATTTATTTATTTGAATTAATATTTTCAAATAGGTGGCAACACTTTTACATCTCTACACAGAACAAAACTTTACACGATTTTTTTATCTCTTTAAATTAACGATATGTATAATTTATTCACATAAAAGTTTGCTCAGTTGGCAATCCTACTTGGAAGTTTTTTTTTAACCGCAAAACTTTTTAAACTTTCTAGTTAACGATATGGATACCGTATTAATTTAATTGAATGAATAGGACAAAAGGCAATCCTTCTTGAATCAACATATCCTTACAGATGACAATCTTCTTCAGTTTAACGCCTTGCCTTAGTATACCGATTTTACTAAGATGGTAACCATGCTCAGACATTTTTTTCAACATCAGGACATTAAATTGAAAAAACAGTCATGTGGCAATCCTTCTCTCAAATATTTAGTTTGAACCTATATTGTACAGTTTTTTAGCTTTTTTATCAAAAATTATCAAATAGATGCCAACATTCTAAAATTTGTTTGCGAATTTCACCGAACTTCAAAAAAATATTCACAGATTTACAACTAAATGAATAATCTAAAAATATCAAATAAATAAAATAAATTTAATATTTCTCACTTCCTATACCCTCTAATCACAATTCGATAATAACAGTAAATAAATTATATATAGCAAATTGAACAACATTTTTCAATGAACACTAAAGTAAATATTTTGAACCACACCAATTATACGCACACGCATTCTGTTCACCCACACATACTAGTGCAAACGAAAAACACCTGCTGCACTTAATGGCTGCATACTGATCGGGGCAAAGCAGCTGATAAAAGGCCACAAATCAGTGCTCTTTATAAATATATACCTATATATACATATATGTACATATATACCTATAGTATACAAATCCAAAGGGAGAGAGAGCGCACTGTCGCCTACATACAACGAACAGGTACAAAAAAATAAACAAAACAAAATTTTGCTAAGCCCGCCGACCGGATTGACGAGCGCCTTTGGTAGGACCCGCAACAAAGAAACGAAAACAATGTAATTCACTTGGTCAACATGTTGCGCTGCTTATGAGAAAAAGGAACAACAATTTAAAGGGCAAAAATAAATATACTGTGGAAGCAAAATCGAGACGAAACGAAGATGTATACATAACGGCAGCTGCAACGCAAGTTACAAAGGAGCGCTTATAGTAGGCGCTTTTCGACGAAGGACCCAAAAGGTGGTTGCGAAAATATCGAGAACTGGCAAGCAGGTTTAAATATTACTATTTTTGGCAAATAAAATAAAAGAAACTCTTGCGTTTCGCAGGTACACACTGAAAACAAAACCAATTGAAGGTAAACATAAATCCGCTGCTGGAAAAGCAACAGTAATTAAGTCGGTAGTTAATTTTGTGTGTGTAGAAAAGGTAATGCCACAAAATTAAATGGAATACATACAGATAGGAATATAGATTGTTACAAATACCTAAATGTATTTACATACGAGCGCGGTTGGATAAGTCAATTTTGGTTGAGATTTTCTAGAAAGTGGCAAGAAAGATTCTTGTTTATAGGAGAATTTGTTAAGAGATCGCTATAAAATATTGATTAATTTTTAATTAGTTGTATTTATTTTTTCTTGAAATCGGAAACATCGTTAATTGGTGATAAATATTATGAAGAAATTTTATTGTGCTCATCCATAATTCTTTTTGCATAAAATCCATATTCGAAAAGAAGGAGAAAATGTATTATGAGTCTATCTATATGTCTATCTATCAACTATACTTATTTAATATTTCAACTATTTAATATCTCAACTATTCAACTTAAAATTACATAGATATATATTTTTCATGCCACTACAAGTTATATAAGAAAGTTCAATGCGCCTAAAAGTAGACCTCCCCCTAGAAATCGTCGATAAAATCAACGCTTTCGGCTGATCGGAAGATAATAGCTCTTACTATTATAAGAAAAAAGTGAATTATGTACATCTTATTTTAAACAGATATTTAGACTGTGACGAGCTAATTACTTCAATTTCATTATAAATACAACCTTGTTAGTTCCCACATTTTTCTCAAAGTTTCACACACTGTTTTAGGGTTGTTCAGTTATACCTGAGACAGACATGTAGTACCTATTGTAGTATGCTTCAGAAACCATACGTGTATCACCGGTGTTCTGAATGTTGTTTGAAAGAAAATGGTGTTCCGTACTACAATAAGGTTCTAGAAACCATTGAATTTTTGAGGTGTTCTGAAATGTACTACAATGGATTTCATTGAACACACCGAAAACTTTAAGCTCTTCTGCCACAATCATATGTTTTCTGACATTTTGACATACAGAAAATACATTAATAGCCCTATTCTGAAAAAACCTCATAACTGAGTTGTGAGGAAAAATTTGTGAGGTTTCTTGTGACGTATATTTTGTGAGTCTATTCTGGCTCGAACCTCATAAGAAAAAAGCTTTAAAAAGTCACCAATTGAGGTGAAAAGCATTTTGCTGTCAAACAATTGTTTCAAAAGAAATAAATTCAAAATAAATACAAATTGATGTAAAATTTGTAAACAAATGAAACAAATGAAATTGCGTATTTACAGTCGAAAGTTAAAAAACAAAAGAATTATAAAACAAGTAAGGAAGATATCGTTTTTGACCCATAAGTGGGCGGAACCACGCCCATTTAAAATTTTGTATACCATTTTGAGAGCAGCTCTTCTGTACCATCTTTACAATGAAATTTACGGTTTCTGGTTGTTTTCCTTACTGAACTTACTGCATTTTTTGTAATTTTCAATATAACCTTTGTATGGGAGGTGGGCTGTATGGCCCGATTTCCTTCATTTTTGGACGGTATAAGGTAGTACCTAAAAGAAACGACTCTAGAAAGTTTCCTTGATATAGCTTAATTAGTATGTACAAAAAACATAGTAGTGGGCGGGGCCACGCCCAATTCCCTAAAAAAATTACATCCAAATATGCCCTTTCCTAGAACAATCCTTTGTACCAAATTTTCGGTTATCGCCATTTTGTGGGAGTGGCAATGGTCCGATTACGCTCATTTTCGAACTTAACCTTCTTATGGTGCCAAGAAATACGTCTTTCAATTTCATTTTCATTAAGATATCTCAATTTTTACTCAAGTTACAGCTTGCACGGACGGACGGACAGACGTCCGAATTTGAACTTTTTTCGTCACCTTATCATTTTGATATATATAACCCTATATCTAACTCGTTTAGTTTTGGACTTGCAACCAACCGTTATGTAGACAAAACTATAATACTCTCGTAGCAACTTTGTCGCGAGAGTATAAAAATAACCTGGGTGTAAATCTTCGTCTATAGAGGATGTGCGTCAGTGTCCTTTGCTTTACAAAAATAATGCGTCCTTATCGGATCGTAGAGTTTTAGGACTCTAGAGTTTTAGGACTTAGGCAGCAAATCGCTAACAAATGAAAATGCAAGGTACGTCCAAATTGTTCCAGATTCGGTTAAACACAATTATTCGATAACTGAACTTTTATAGAGGCCATTTTTTCAAAGAACAATTCCTCCATGCTCGTTATACCACGCAAATATTTACACATTTGTTTACAAATATTGCTAAAAACCAAAACAAACACAAATATTTTTGTATTGTGATGGCTGCTTTCACACGTCACAGATATTTGAGAAAATTGTGAGCATTTGAGCTTTTGAATTTTCTCCAGCATAAGGTAATCATCACAAAATCCAAAAACCTCACAATAGTGAGTGTGGTGATTTTTGTGAGGGCATGAGAATAGGGCTGTAAATTTAAAATAAAGTGAAATCAAAAAACAAAAATTTGAATAAAGGATGTAAAAAATATGTTGAGAAATAATAATTATAATGGAAAATAACATTTTAAGATTGCTTGGAGTTATAACTAAGTCAGGATCAATTTGTAGTATGAAAACCATAAATCTGTCTTCGGCATTAAGTTCTAAAAGCTTTTCGGAACTTTGGAACAAATCCAAATGGAAGAGAAAATGGATATATTCCATATATTCCGAGATCCGAACAAGATGTTTGTCGTTCTCATTGGGACTTCGGTCGGAAAGGAGAAAGGAGTGCTTTTCCAGTATTTAGTGATATGGCTAAAAATTTTATCTATGATTATTTTATGAAAAAAATTGTTCCAGATTGAGTCGGATACAGATTTTTCTCCGATGGTATAACAAATTATCGAAATCATTTTGATAAATACGTTTAAGATTGTTGTTGTAGCGTCAGAAAAAAAACAACATCTAGTTGAAGTGATTGTTGGACGGGTATATATCCGAGACATTGGAATATATGTATATACACCCCGAAAGTTTGGAAGATGAAGTAAAGTTCAGTTCCCATAGCTATATTGAACTCTTGGGATTGTTGCGCTCCTGGTGACGCACGGATGGCAATTAGTGTCGGTAATGGTAGCCAATAGAAGCTACTATCGGTATTCAAGGAAATCATTCTGATAAAACTGAAGTAAACAATGCAAACATACTTATATCAAACACTAAGACGAGAGAAATGGGAGATCGGGAGATTTGCTCTCCAATATTGACCACTTTCGAGATCATCACTATAACTCCTGCAATGAACTCTTTTTCAGAGAATCTGGAATCGCCATGGCGATTACGTTGAAATACTACTCAGTTCGAATCTACAAATGCACGTTCCGAGATCACTTCTATTAAAAGAAACATTCAATTGCATCGTTCAAAGAGATAAAAAAGGATAAAGAGAGAAAATGTGAGAAACATAAGATTACATATGGATCATTCTTATTCATTTAACTAAACGACCTTTATGTAGAAAACCACTGTTTAATCAAGCAGTTCTCTTATATTTATGTATGTCTAGAAGAAAAGTATAACAATCGCTCAGAAAGGGCGCGAAATCATGAATTCTCATTTTACTTCAACGAAATTCACTGGAATATATAAGTACATGCATATCTGAGGTTGAGTATATCCAATATCTGAGGTTATACAGGTGTGTGTTGCAAACTTCGGCAATTAAATACAAAGCATATAACACAATCATATATATACATATTTACATACTTATATACAGCGTGGCACAACGATTGCATGCGCACATTTTTGTGGCAGCGCCGAAGACGTGCTGCGGTCAATGAAAAATTTTACAGCGGGTGTATCGATGCGTACATTAATTTGTATGTGTGTATATGAGATTGTATTCTCCAATGTATTTGGAATATAAAACTTAACGCGAGGGTACATTGGACTCGCTGTTGAAAGATGCGCAGATGTTCAGCAGCTGCAAAATTTAATTTGCTGTTTGTACACAACGCTTTTTCTTTTCTTTACATTTGTTAAAAGCAAAAGCGATCGCTTTCAACGCACTATAACAACAAAAACAACAACAACAAGAGCAACAAAATATATATTGCTTTTGCAGACAGTTTGATTTTTTCACAATTTTCATTGTGCGTTTAATGGCTGCGAGTAAAAGAATGCTACCCCATATGTGTATGTAGAGTTCTTTATATCATTCTTTTTTGTTTGATTGTGAAACGGAAGTTAAGCCATAATAAAAATAAAATGCAACAACAAAATGCAAATATTGCGAAATGATAACGGGAAAAAAGAGCTTAGTTTAATGTGATTTTAAGTCAGCGCTGACTGCAGATACCAAAAAAGTGATGATTATATACTTGAAAGCAAATGATATTTTGTCAATTACATTAATGTTATAATCATACAAACATATTTATGTAATAACAAAAAAAACATTGACAGCTATCATTAATGAGTATGCGCTAAGCCGTTTATAATTGATCAAGTGTAATGAAAAAGTCGCAGCGGCGCCAAGTGCCACACGTTCATAAACACTGTCTCGTCTACTTGATGAGCTGTTGAAATAAACATTGCTAAATTTTTCATAACAAAAAAATAAAAAATAAAAAATATTTACAATTTTTTAGTTTCAAATATTTTTCCACTTAAAAATTTTGAAACATTTTATATGAAACGCTCCCACATTGTTTAGTTTTCAAAACCGTATGTAACGTTAGTAAAAATAAATAAAAAATTTATTTGCTTTTGCTTATGTTATTTTCCCCCATTTTCAAATTAATGAATTTGCTCCAATTTCGCGCCACTTGAACTGCGCAGCGGGCGTCATCATCAACACTAATAACAGTATGCAAATAATTTTCATATTTTTTTTGCATTATTATATTAATGTATTCATGCTTTTTACGAATATACAAGCGTGTACTCTATTTACATACATTATTTACAATCGCTGCGCCCCCACACACTTCTGACGCGAGCAACAATAATAAATAATGTTCGAAGCGCATATGGGTCTTGATATGGAATATTTGTTGTTTTTGTATATAATCGTGTAAAAAGTTTACTTCGTGTAAGAGCTTTTAATATTTTTATGATATTTTAATAAAAATTCAATATTGAACTTTGTACTTTATTTGACAGCTGTCAAATTATAAGGAAATTCACTACAGAAAGACCAAAGCGCTGAAATACTACAATTAACTGAAAATATTGTCATTAATTTAAGTATAATCTCATATTAATTTCATTTAAGAGCTTTTAATATCTAGAATCGAACTTTATATACATATGTCTAATACGAACTTGTTATTTGACAGCTGTCAAAATCTAAATGTCAAATCATAAAAAAATTCACCACAGAAAATGTATCGTGTTGAAAACATCAAACTAACTGAAGAGAAATCATTCGCAAAAGCATAATCTCACTTTAAATTTAAAAGCTTTTAATACTTTTTTATTTGAATTAAATTCAGTTTAGAACTTTATATATGCCTAGCATAGGCTTATTGATTGATAGGTGGCAACAAATTGAAATGTCAAAATGCGAACTTTTCGTCTGTTTATCTGTGGTGAATATAAACAGGCGTAATGGGAATCTCCAACTAACTAAAGATAAATCATTAAAGACAGGCGTATAAACTTCCGATTTGGCACTAGAATCAAAACCTAGCAAAATTCGAAAGTTTCTCTGAAAATCGATTTTTAAATTTTTAGTGCTAATATTTTGATTCTTACCTATACTATATACAGCTGAACTTCCATAACTCGAACTTCTTTAACTTGAAATTCTGCATAACACGATTCTTGAATTGGCAATAGAAGTAAAATTTCGTACAAATTAGTCGGAAGTCTATATCGAAGATTTTTTGTGGATTATTCGAGTAAGGGATGTTCAACTGTATTCATAATATTTATTAACCCTTGTATTGCCACCCGGATACCCGGGTACCCACCAGAGTGTATTTTGTTGAATAATATTTTCTCTGAAAGAGATAGGCTAAAATCCTCTTGGATCCCCATGGTTTAATCGATTATCTAGCGAATTGTCCATTAAATTTAAATTCTTTTCTAACTTCAGAAATTTTACATTTGAAAATAAGAACACGTCTCAGCCACCCGGGTACCACGATAGAAGTGCGGCGCAGTTCGTGTAATATATTATGATTATAATTTTATTTTATATCTAAAAGGAATAAAATAAATCTCTATATGCTAACTATAACAAACCAATTCAGAGAACGACCTGTTTCCTCACCACTCGAATTCCACGAAACTGGCCTTCGCAGAATCGAGAAATTTACGTTAGAGCAGCGCGCGTTTTATTCCTGATTTAGGACTATGAAGGTGTCTGTACATAATTTATATGGTACTTTCAATCAGAAATACCTTTCTAAGATGTCAATAAATAGATCCTGATAGAATGCACTCAATTATTTTTACGTATAACGCACTTATACGCACGAATTTGCGTACGGGTAGCCGGGTACTCTGGGCGGCAGACAGTGGATTTTTTTTGGGTGGCAACACAAGGGTTAAGTATGAGTATATTTATGTACCAGTTTAAGCACAATGTTGCGTTCCATCGCCAACTTCGTAATCTGGCATACGTTATCAAGCGATATTATCGATAATAAACCGGCTGTGTATCGAATTTCACATTTAATAAAAATATTTTTGTAATTAAGTATTTTAATACACTCCTATTTTCCGCTTGTACTTTTGCTTGCTTTGCTGGCTTTTCGGGGTTTGCGGTACTTGTTTGTAATTGTTGTTGTTTTTGTTAATAGAAAAAATATGAAAAAATAATGAATAAGGAAAATGCAAATATATAGTTGTTTGTTTCAGCTATCAGCGCAGCTCAGTCGAAGAGTATTCGTACATATGATTTAAATTGAGGTTAACTCACTTAGTCTCTGAGTACATTTGCGAATTATAGCACTCAATAGGCATACATATAATAGCTGTGAATATGAGTCAAGTTGGACAAATAAATGCATTATTATTGTTTTATTAAATAATGGACCATATATTTGCATACAAATTAGAGTAATATGGATATTTATATAGTTAAAAGGGTGTTTTTTTCAGTGGAAAATAATTATAATTTCATGTGAAATATAGAAATTGTTGATATTTTCATTTAATTAATTAGTATTAGACCATGTTTCATAAAGCCGTACTTATTAGTAGTCTGTTGGAATGAAATGAAATTACCTATCTGGCTTAGATATAGACTAGATTAGATTAAATATTAAAAAAAAAGATAATTTTCGTTTAAAAAAAAAATTATTTATTCGTTTCAAAAAATTTATTTATTCGTTTATATTAATATTGCCGCCTTCAAAGTAGTCCCTATTTGCTATTATTCAATTATGACATCGCTTCTTCGAATCGTCGAAACACTTTTTAAACTCGAGTTTTAGTATAGTATTTTCAACGATTTCTCGTATGTATGCTCGTAAAAATTAAAGTTCTCATTATTTTTGGAAATATGAAAAAGTCAAACGGAGTCGTATCTGACGAATATGGAGGCTACGCTATCGCTACAGTGTTGTTTTTGGACAAGAATCCACGAACAAGCAACGAAGTGTGACCTGAAAATTTGATTGTACTTCAGGGGCATATTTTGTTCATTATAGGACTCGGCAACTACATAAAGTTTTAAATTTTACAATTCCCATTATTTTTTGAACACATACTCGTATATGTGAATATAGAGAAGAGGATGAAAAATAGTATAACTCACATGACTATTTCGTGTCGTTAACCATCGTTTTATAAGCTCTGGTAACAGTTCCACAAATTGGTTCACTACGGCTAATTCGAGGTAAACTGCTACCTCGATGTCTATCATTTGACAAAATGAAATTCTTTAAATGTGCTACGTAAACACAACTTAGTTTGTGTTTTGAATATAGTAGTACTATCGACTGTTTTTAATGTCTGCTCACCTTTATTAATTGCTAGAAACTGTTGTAAGATGAATTTATGAGGTATAATGACAAATTGGAGTGTAGATAACTGTACTTTTAACTCTTTTTGAAATTATATGCGATTTATTGTGAGCTTTCTGGTGAAAGCTTAGTCGTTTTATACGATTTAGAATGAGCTTTTAGATGAAAGTTTTGTCGTTTTAGCTGAATTCTCGAGTTATTTATTTCACGATCAAAATGCCGGAGTCAAAATTAAATATGATTATTATTAAAATATTGCTCCGATTTTAGGTTATGACACCTAACCTTACTTTCCGAAAGGTGAGAATTTTCTACACAAAATGTGCTAAAGCGTGAAATGCGAAAATTTTCTTCAAAATTTCGAAAATCTCATATAAATTTTAAATATTTTCGACTGACACTGTTTTAAAATTTTGAAATTATTTAAATCTTTTCTAGCATATGAACACATTGGATAAATGGATAATCTCAAACGAATTTGTGCTCATAAATATATTAATAAATATAAAATTTAGCAACACATTTGCCACAGCATGCCATATGTGCGATGTAACGAAAAGCAACAAAGCGCACACTTGCATGTGCGGACGGATGAATCCCACGACGATAAAAGTGTGGTTAAGCGTTGTTGTAATGCTGTGTGCAACGGATGAAGGCAAGAAGAGTGTGATAGAAACGGCGGCTAAACGTAGCGATTTGCATGCTATTAAATTACCGCAAATGTAACGACGACGACGTTGACATAAAAAATGCACAATGCAACAACAACAAGCTGTCGGCTGCGCTATCAGTGCGACGGCAACGAAAGACCAAGTATGCGGTCGACGATATTTGCAGTTATTTTTGTATTTGTTGTACGAATTAAATATGCATGTCGGCTGAGTTGCGCACGACAACGCTGTCGGCACAACATCAACGACTTGGGACGCTTGCAACCAATGCACTATGAACATACATACTATGTGTGGGAGTGTGTCTGTGTGACCTTATCTGCCGCCCGCATGCAGTAGCCTGACGTTCATTGCATTTAAACCATTTTAATGTTGCTTGATTACGTTAAGTTGTTGCTACTGCTTGCCGTTCGTCGCTGGAACGTTTATGAAG
The DNA here is from genome assembly GCF_028554725.1 of Zeugodacus cucurbitae. Taxonomy (NCBI): domain Eukaryota; kingdom Metazoa; phylum Arthropoda; class Insecta; order Diptera; family Tephritidae; genus Zeugodacus; species Zeugodacus cucurbitae. The sequence continues at coordinate 18,573,970 of NC_071671.1, forward strand.
ATGCATTTCATGCTAATGTTGCCAGCGCGCTCACAGATTGCTTGTACGGCCGCAACGTGACACGACGCGACGCGCCGTTTCAATTACTGCAAAGTGAAAAAAATAAAAGAATTAAAAAAGTAAATAACTTATTTATAAACTCAACTTATGCGCTTATGCGCTCGTCGTCGGCTTATGCCTTGCTTACATGCGTCGTATAAAAATCTCTTGTAAATAATCATATCCGTTTAGCAGCGCGCGTTGTCACATTGATTTAGCGTCGTCGTCATCTGGAGGCGTGGTATAAATGTAGTGACGCGGTAGCCACCACATTGTCATTTCTGACACTTCAAAGTTCTGTGGACACACTTGGTCGCGTCTTCTGCAGCGTGTTTGTCTTGTCACCTACGTCTGCCACCAATCTTCGTGTGTGCAACTGCTATGACTGCGGTTTTGTTACGCTTGCGCACTGTCACGCTTCAATAGCTGTCACTACATTACGTTTATTTTTTTTTTCAAGTCATGTTGCTCGCCATCGGTACATCTCTGTCATTTGCGCGTAACTTTGCTGGCGAGTTCCATGTTCAATGTAGTAGCAAACAAGCCAATCAGTGTTACTGATTGTTTTCAACCGGTTTAGCACGTTTTGCTTTGTTTTTGGTTTTGTTGTAGTTTTTTACACGTTTTTGGTTTTATTTATCTATGAACACACCACACGCTTTCAGCAATAAGCGAAAGCCGGCGTTTTATAGACTTTATGTTTACGATTTGTTGTTGTCGTTTTTTCATTATATTTGTTATATTTCTAGTTCTAGATCGTATTTGCAAATTTAATTTTCATTAGATATCAATCTCAATTAGAAGTTAATAGTGAGGTTTCGAATAATTGTCCTCAAATTTTGAAGGATGAAATACAAATCGTAAATGAAAATAATAATTTTTCAGACAATATTTGTAGCCAGCACGGATGGAATCTGAATCTATAAACCCTCAAACGAAGGCTCTAGTCTTCTTGATCTCATTGTCTTTATCTGGTGGTTGTTTTTATTGTTGTTGCTACTCAAAAGGTTTTGAGAGGACCTACCTCGGACGAGATCTGAACCTACAATTCAACAAACGAAAGTCCCAGACTTATTGATCTCGTTGGCTTTATCTGGTGGTTGTTGCTATTGTTGTAGAGGCTAAAAATGTAGCTCAAATGATTTTGAGAAACGTCACTAAGTTGACACTTCTTTGGCGGATATAAATTGAGATCTATTCCAGTGCGTAGTTCTGATTGGTATTGAAACGGTACAGTCGCATGGAATCTAGCATTCCAGCCAACGAAGGTTCTGAGCTCCTATATCTCGATGTATTTCTCTGTTTTGTTGTTGTTGTTGTAACGTCATAAATACAAATTAATCTAAATAGTTTTGAAGAATTTCTCATAAGTGAGTATTCGAGCATCCGAGCCTTCGTCGTTTCCCGAAAAATTACCGAGTTACACTTGGCCGACAAACGTTCCGAGAGATTTTTAACTCAGAAAGAATGCCTTGACTTAGAAATAATTGAATTGTATGGCATGTATCTGACTTGTACGGTCGACCCACATTGATATATGTATCTTACTTTGTTCGAAAACTTTCTTAGAAGATACCCACAATTTGTTAAAATATTAATATCCAGTTATTCAGAAACCCTTAAAGAACGAATGAAGGTTTGTTAAATGCAAAAAGTGTAAACTAGACATACCATAATGCAGACCACTTGGCTGCAGCGACTTTATTAAGTCAAATTCGAGGCGAATCATTTTAGATAATTTTTTAAAATACCTCTAAAATATCTTCAAATAAACTAAAATTACCTCTAGTCATTAAACCAACATTTCACAAATAAATTATAAATCTGAGCTCAGCGCGCGAAATGAACCATAAGCAAGCGACAAAAACTGCACACAATACCACCATAGGATTGGCAATAAAATAATGCAAAACAAAGCAAGAAATTAAAAATGCTAGAATTGCAAAAAAACTAAGCCATGAAGTCATCCATTTAAGTACAATCCAGTTGAAAACCGGTGTAGTAAAGTTAGACGTCATCACAACAACTAAACGCTCACTGGCAAAGCGCGCGCCGAAAACAAGTGGAATGGCCGACTAACACTCTATGATGGATTTCCATTGATTTCGATATCAGAAATATTCGTTATTTCAATATGTAACAACAATATAGCTTGAACCAAAACTGAAATTTTCATCGTTTGGACTGTTTTTATTCAAAAATACTTTGATACATTTTTCAAGTAGCTTGACTGGTTTTCGTTGTGTTGTTGTTAAGTCAATCGTAAAATGAAGAAAAGCAAAAACAAAACGATGTGACATAAAATTTTAATTTCACAATTGCTTAAGGTTTTACACAAATTTAACGCTACCAATTAGACATAAAATTACAACAGTTGCTATTCTCATACAAATAATGGTTATAGTAACCAATAAAAAGGCGAAAACAATACCTTACGTATATGCTTAACGTCCGTCAAATCATTTAACGCAAATACGCAAATTTCAAATGTTATGTGCCGCAAGCGATTAGCATGAACTTGGCAAATAATAGCTACACAACAATATTGAGCGCTAAATGTTAGATAAAAACAGTGGTAATTAGTAGTCCAATCATAAAAGTATTAATTAATTGCGAAGTGTGCACACACCATAATACTTCCGCAAATAAGCGAGTACTGCGTTAATAACAGACTTGTCCCTTTCATTCTTCTCTTTTATTGGCCTTATTGGCTAGCATTAATTTGCATTGTATTGAAGCTACCAAAAAACTAACAATTTCTATTCATCATTTTATTAGCCACAAGCCAAAATTAGCTAACTTTTGCGCTGCCGCCATTTCCTTCCGCTCTAGCCGATAACGCGCCGAAAATAGTTATGCCTTTTATTTATTCTCTACTTTTTTTTTTTTGTTTTTTATTTGAAGTGCCAAAGCAATGATTATTTCCTGTGTCTATGAAGAACACGCACTTCTTTTTTGTGCTTGTTCTTCAATATTTGTTTGTTGTTGGCGTGCAAAGAGGTGTGTTTCATAAGTAGTTATGTTTGGTAGTTTTTATTAGTCACGCAGCGACGTAAATATGATAAATGCGTACGGGAGGTGTTCAGGGGTGTTGGGAGAAAAGTAAGTTGTTTTTCTTAATATACTTAGCAACAAAAATAATCTGCTCAGCCCGGTTTATTAGTCATCAAATCTACCTAATTATAGTTTTTGTGATACTTAAGATCCAATTAGTTCAATACGAGGTGCATTGTGAAAAATGGTGTGGAAATTGTTGCGTTACTGCGTTATGAGTAGGACGTTGTAAAATTCTTTTTTTCTTATTTTACTTAAGGCTAAGGAACTCCCTGATACTTTGTGTATTAATTTTTTATCAAAAAACACACTATAAGTCGCTTAATATGCCGAAATGTTGACTTGAACTTAACTTAGCACTTAAACTTAACTTAAAAATTAAATTTAACTTATGACTTAAACTTACGACATTTCAGGGCAATGAAAGAAAATATACTAATTTGATATTAGTTAACCCTTCCGCGCTAACTTTAAACTTACATTTACTTAAAACTTAAACCGAAGACTTAAAATATGAAACATGTTGAAAACATAAGGGCGATCTCCGTAACGTAGTTTCGGGTTCAATAAAAAATATAATATTTTAATGCCAGATTATTCTTTCTTTATTATTTTGTAAATCAAAAAAAATTTCAGTGCATAATGTGTATTTACGTAGATATATCAATTTTTTTGTGGTCAATTGAAATGGAATAGGAATGTTGCTATATTTTCCTTATAAAGAAAATTGATACCTGTCACTAGTATAATGACAAGCAAGGGTGTCTAAAGCCACATGTGAGTAAATGCATGCTCATTTAGAGGCATTAGTATATAATTTACTGTCAAAGCCTACGAAATTATGAACGAGTGTAAACAACCCCAAATAAATAATTTTACCCTAAAAGTAGTGTACAACTGTTTATAATGGAAAAAATCGATTTAACACCCACAGAACTTAAGCATAACTAACCTGAACACGCGAGGGAAAACATATGATTAAGGTGTCTTCGCTAAAAGCTAAAAGCCTTCTACGGAATAAGAAAAATAAATTAAATAAATACTCGTTTAATATAAAATTTAATAAAAAATTATAATTATTTTTTAATTAATTTTTCTCATTCCGTAGAAGTCTTTGCCTATAATTTAATTTTTTTAGTTTTTCATTAAATTTTATATTTTTAATTGATTTTATTTTTGATTAACAAATTTTCATTTTTTATTTCAAATTAAATAAATTTTTTCCTTGGTATTTTCTACATAAATATTTCTGAAAATTATAAATATTTTCATCCGTTAGATGATTACCTTTAATTTATTTTATTTACCAGGTTATTTATTAAAAATGGTTTGCCATTTTGATTTCATGTCGTTTGATGCATTTACTTTCTAACCAAATTCAACAAAAATTTCTTCTGACTCACTCACCAAAGTCTAAAGCATTACATTGAACACACCCCAATTTTAGGATTTCGGGAGGTGGAAGATGAAAGATGAGTCAAAAAAGTGTAGTGAGTGAAAGAATTAATCATCAACTCAATACATGTAAATATAAAAAATCATTTATTTCCAAAAATATTTGTGAAAATATTTCTTCAAACCCAGAAATATATACTTATAAGTGAACATTGAACTTACTAGATCCACACCCACTATGGTCACAAATATTACAATTCAGTTACTTACTTAGTTACTTATATATTATATATACAAGTACCTATGGTATGTACTGTTAATTTATTTGTCAACAAAACTTCGAAAAACCAAAAAGCAAATTTACCTACAACAACTGCATAAACCACAACAAAGCAAATCTTTAATGGATGCTATTCAACGAATAATTGGGACAACGTTGGACATGAAAAGGAAGAGCGCGCCGGCAAAACAAATCCGTAAGAGAAAAGTGGCAACATAGCACATCAGGTTGTGAAAAGTACTTCATCAAACAATACAAAAAGTGTGTCAGTGCAAATAATTGTGTTTTTAATTATGTAGAATTGTATGAATGTCCTTTATAAGAAATATTTATTTTTATTTAGGTTATAATATTAAAAAAAATAATAATAATTTAATTGTAGTGTAGTGAAATTTGTGCTCGAATTCTTAGCAACCTTCGTTAAAAACTTCATAAAATCAGTTAAAGTTATTAAAGGGTCATAATTTAATATATACTATTACATGATACTTACAAGTGTTGGTTAAAACCCCTTAGTTGTGAAGGGTTTCACAGTGAAAAGGTGCAAATTTCCGTGTTGGAAAAACTGTTGTGAGAAAACGTTACACTTTATAACTGCCGTAAACGCATTGAAAACATGAACTATACAGGCTTTAATGCGAGAGCATCTGTATACGTATACCCTGGACATGCCTACTGACTTTGATAACATCATATGAATTTAGCGCAGCCAACTAAATTTTCTAAAAGCACCACTTATGCCCATTTCTCACTGCTAGTTAAATACACCAACAAATTTTTTCAACTTCCACCAACATTTTTGCCACCCCGAACGCGTATTTGCCGTTGAAAAAGTAAACGAGCTGGAACTACCGGCAGGTATGTCGAGTGAGAGATGTGAAAGAGAAGCTGCTAGCTAAGCAACCGTGTTGCACAAATACATTTTCGTCAGCAAAGATAACACCTACAACAGGCTGCGTCGCATGGAGCAACCACAACAAGAGCGGCAGTTGTATACTCATACAACTATAACATACAACTCAACTTGTTTGCTGCTGCACACCGAGTATTGTGAATTTATTTAGGGTGAAAAGTGTAACTAGAATAAAGTAACCAAGAAAAAACTTAAAACGGAAAAAAGTGTGTAACAACAAGAACAACAGCAATGAGTGTGCCTGTAGTGGCAGCAAGCGTGGCGTAAGATTTGAAGCCGAGAGCAGAAACTCAATAAGAGACGCATACAAAAACGTTTGTGTGTAATGGATATGGCCACCCACCCATAGGGTTGGCAGGCAGTTCAAATGAGTACACTTATGTATTTATGTGTGTGGAAAATGTTGGAAAATTTTATGAGGAGGGTAGTGTGTGTAAAGTGAGTGTGAATGAATTTGTACGGAAAAATTGTGCGCTGTTGCCACATTTCGGTATACATATTAAGGGGCGAACGCACGAATTTGTAATAAGTATTCGAGGATGTTTAAGGAGTGTATTACAGTACTTGATTTTGAGGCAGTATATATTATTGTGGTTTATTCAGGAATGTTTGATTTAGAATCGTCACTTATTTTGTTTATTTTACGGAGGTATTTCTGAAGATTTTGAGTTCGAAAATTTGGAAAATTCTACTTCAGAGGTGATGAGGAATGAGAAGATGAAATAATAAACAGGAAGCCAGCTATGTTTTCTCCAGAAAAAAGGGGTTTTCTGAACTTTTTACTAAAAATCTGAACAAAATAACATTTTTTTATATTTATATTTTTTTACTGAACTAAGCTATATGAGAAATGAAGGGGTTACAATTAGTAAGAATTTTCAAACACAATCGTTTTTTTAATGTAATGTACATGTATCGTTTATCATGTATCGTTTTTTTAATGTAATGTACATGTATTCAACTAAACACTCTGAAAATTTCGAGTCAATCCGTTAGTTATTTTTGAAGTTTCGCGCATAATTGTAATGACGCGTCAGAGCATTTCTCAGTTTCTCAGGAAAAATGTTTGAAAACCCTCATTACTAGCACCTAACTAGACGTAACCCCTTAAAAAGCAATTAAAATATACATACAAACAACTTTGACAAACAACACCGTTACATGATAAAACTAAAACAGACAAAGCGCAATGTCAAATCATAACAACACGACACACTACACCTGACAATTAGAGTACAACTAACAAACACACATGTCAACATGACACCCACACAGTTAACAGCAGCAGCGAATGCATTTCGTTAAAATGTCATATTTTGTTGTAAAATCAAAACAACAAAAAATTTACATGACTAAAATCGGAATAAAATGTTTGTGTGTACACAAAATATTGAAGAAAGCCACATTTCGTGGTAAAAACTCTGGCAATTCATACACACCATTCACACTTACGAGGTGTACAAAAATTATTGTCATTGCTTTGATGTTGTACAACACAGTGTCAGTAACATACACAAAATGTTGTACGATATAAAAAAGATTGCACTACTTTGAATGAACGTTAAAGTTGCATGAATTCAAGGGAATATGAATCCACCCATCAGATCACCACAACTGACAATGACAGCACGTGTTATGTGTGGTGTGTATGTCATATCATTTACAACTGTTTTGGGTTGTGACTGTGTCCAATTTTTCGCTGATGGTTATTCAAGATGTCAAGCGCTGAAAGTAGGTGAAGCTGCTGTGTGAGAGAGAGACACATTTCAAGCAATGTCAACACTCGGTGAGCGCCTCCACGCCTGAGGGTGTCAGTATGTACTGTCGCATAGATTGTCAAACAATTAGTGTAGTAGGTGAGATGAACTCAAAAAATAAAAAATTAAAGAAGTTTTTTTACAATATAAAGAGCACACCACACGCATTTGGCATTTTTAATTAACGATCTGACAGCTGTTTTACATATCGCAAATTTAACTATAACATTTATGTGTGTGAACGCTATTGTTTTCGTTTTCAGTTTAGCATTTGAGCTTGGAATATTGAATGAATGCTAATTACATTTGCGTGCGATCTAACGAATTGCGTTTTGTTAGTTTGAGTTCATACGCAGAGACTTTTGTTGCTCATCATCAGCAACTTCGTTCAACACTTTCCTTTCAGACCAGCAACTCAAGTTGGGTAGTTTTCTGTAAACGAAAGCCATGAATTTTCCTTCATCTTCCTCGTCGCATCCCTCATCCAAAAACTACCAGTTGCGACAACAAAAGTCTTCACATATAAACCTCCACTCATTGTTATCACATCAACGACTTAATATGTATCACATGTGATCCGCGGCATAGATTATGACGCGCAGATATGATTTGGATATTTACATTTTACTCTTTTATTCTAAGTAATGGTGAAAGCGTTCAAAAAATCTCGCAGTAAGCGATAAAGCAAAAGTTGACGACGGCAAGTAGTATGTCGCGCCTTCTATTAACATTTTATTGTTGTTGCGCTGTCGTCAATGACTTGCTTGTGTTCATTAAATGCTTGTCTACCGGCAGGTACTTGCAGGAATTTAAATTTATTTAAAACGTGACTCATACGTGGGCATGCGGCTGATTGTTATGCCGCAAAAGGTGCACACATGCACAGCAATTGTGGCGCGTAAAACATAAAACAAATTATGCGTTTTCCGCATTGTTCTTCGCGTTTCTGCTGCGTACAAATTAAGATCAAAATTTTGTTGTAATTGCGATAACCCTATGTGTCATGTAAATAAAAATTATTCAAAAATTATGTCATTGGATACAAGGGGCACCTACAACCGTAAGAAGACGCGTAAATTTTAATTAATAAAACTTTTGAGATTCTTAAAATTCGATAGGCGTTTTCGGTGTATGTGACCTGAATATGTAAATCGTAACTAAAAAAGTTTAAAAATAAAATTCGTTAATTTAAATTAAAGTTGGTTGGTTGATTCTGCGAAGTTAACTTAACATAAAATATCTACAGGCTGTTGGAGTAGCTTTAAAAACTCGTTAGTAACCACCAGAAAAAATTGCAGATTGGATCAATTTTTTCTTTGAAAGTTTTATACTAATAAGTCCAAATCTATGCCTTGAAAATAGACTTATCAAATTGTTCCAGAATTTAAGTGAATATTCGAGCTGATAAATATAAAAGACAACTTTATATCTCGAATTACTTTTTAGAATCAATTGTGAGCTCAATTATATCGTTCGTTTAATATGTTAACCTAGAGTCATATTTGATGCCTGAAATTGTATATCGTGATCTCGGCGACATTTGGTTTTAACAAGTCGGCGCCACTTCCCACACATCGCATCAATCACTGAATTTATTGAGAGAACACTTCGGTGAGCAGATAATTTAACGTTTTGGGCCGGTCGATTGGCCATCAAGATCGTGTGATATCACACCTTTAGACTTTTTCCTGTAGGGAGTTGTAAAATCTAAAGTCTATGCGGACATTCCCGCTTTGATTAAGGCCTTGGAGCTTTGACACGTGAGTCATTTACCAGTTCCCAGTCGAAATGTTCGAACGAGTCATTGGACTACAAGGGTAGATCATCTGAGATATAGCCGCGGCCAAGATTTGAAAGAGATAATCTTTAAAAAACAAATGCCATTCATTATACATTCGAATGATAATAAACATTCTCCATTCTCCAATAAATTTAAATTTTCATTTTTTTATAACGGGTGATTTTTTTGAGGTTAGGATTTTCATGCATTAGTATTTGACAGATCACGTGGGATTTCAGACATGGTGTCAAAGAGAAAGATGCTCAGTATGCTTTGACATTTCATCATGAATAGACTTACTAACGAGCAACGCTTGCAAATCATTGAATTTTATTACCAAAATCAGTGTTCGGTTCGAAATGTGTTTATCGACAAATTTTGTTCAGCGATGAGGCTCATTTCTGGTTTAATGGCTACGTAAATAAGCAAAATTGCCGCATTTGGGGTGAAGAGCAACCAGAAGCCGTTCAAGAACTGCCCATGCATCCCGAAAAATGCACTGTTTGGTGTGGTTTGTACGCTGGTGGAATCATTGGACCGTATTTTTTCAAAGATGCTGTTGGACGCAACGTTACGGTGAATGGCGATCGCTATCGTTCGATGCTAACAAACTTTTTGTTGCCAAAAATGGAAGAACTGAACTTGGTTGACATGTGGTTTCAACAAGATGGCGCTACATGCCACACAGCTCGCGATTCTATGGCCATTTTGAGGGAAAACTTCGGAGAACAATTCATCTCAAGAAATGGACCCGTAAGTTGGCCACCAAGATCATGCGATTTAACGCCTTTAGACTATTTTTTGTGGGGCTACGTCAAGTCTAAAGTCTACAGAAATAAGCCAGCAACTATTCCAGCTTTGGAAGACAACATTTCCGAAGAAATTCGGGCTATTCCGGCCGAAATGCTCGAAAAAGTTGCCCAAAATTGGACTTTCCGAATGGACCACCTAAGACGCAGCCGCGGTCAACATTTAAATGAAATTATCTTCAAAAAGTAAATGCCATGAACCAATCTAACGTTTCAAATAAAGAACCGATGAGATTTTGCAAATTTTATGCGTTTTTTTTTTAAAAAGTTATCAAGCTCTTAAAAAATCACCCTTTATATATATTTATTATGTAGGGAACCTCGAAATGGATCACCCTTTAGCCGCCTTTGATTCATGCTGCCTCTTGCCAAAGCAACAACAAAGTTATCGAGTTGAATTCGTTATAAAAGAGACTATGTGGATTCCTCATTAAAGTGGCATAATCAGACCAGTTTTACCATTGTTAATGATAAAGAGAAATTACTGACCAAAATTTAATTGCAGATCAATTTTTTCATTAATTTTAATTTGAAATAAATTATAATTGTTCAAAGATGATGAAGTGATGGAAGCTGCTCGCAACTAAGGAGTTAACAAAGTTTTTTGTGGCATCTGGTATAATTGGTTCGATTCGCTACTCTCCAACGATTGACGAATCGAAGACAGGCAAAGTTGTTTACATGTTGGTTTAGTGAGTTATGAATTATGTAGGTAAAGCATAAATAAGATAATTTTTGATGTGTGTGTGTTTTTCTCTCTAACTGCAGTTTTATTTGATTTTCTACTATTTAATCTAACATTCCAGTGTGATAAGTCATGAGAAAAAACTAAATGAATCACATATCTTGGATGATGGAGGAAAAAGAATTCTAGTTAAATACCCAGCAAAACCACAAGAATGTCTTTTAGAAACATGTGATTAAAAAGGAAAATGGAAAATGCATTTTCAACGAATTAACGGCATGAAATGAAGGGCACAATAATTTAGGGAGGGGAATTCAGAGTTGTTGATTTTTCAAATTAACGTATCATATACATATTTATTACACACAAAACACACGAAAAATAGAAAGGTATAAAGACATGAAATAGAGAACATAATTATTTTAGAGTAGAAACTGAAATAAAGCTTCGATTGCGTGTAACCGCAGTAAAAAAATCCACAAAATTATTTCTCAAAGGTAACTAACCTCACACAATTTCCTGTTTATATTTCCATTTATAAATTAGTACAGTATTTTTATAGAAATTGAGAGCACTTAGTCGTAGGATGGGACTAGCGTTCGAAAATAATTTCCGTTTTGCTGCCGGCGGCAACAAATGCAAGTGATTGATGTGCGCCAATGGCAAATGAGAAAATCAACTGGCAGCAGAAAATTACCAAATTGTAGGAAATAACTAAAGTGCAGACAGACATACTCATATGTATGTACATATGTTCAGCAGACATCACTTTCCCGGCGGTTTGTGTATTTTCGGCGGCGCGCTGCGGCTAACCAAAGTGTTTAAAATGGAAAACCACACAACACCCCAATGTTTGTAGAAACTATAAAGTAAACGGTTCACATTTAAATAGAGTGGAAGAAAAAAAGAACGCATAAAAGATAGAAAAGATAAAAAATCGGCGACGTCACGGTTCAAAGATTGGGTGTGAAAAGTTGAAAGTGTCAGCAAAAATCACGCAAGGCGCGCACACAAAGTCTAACACAGCACAAGAAAATCAGCTGGAGGAGTCTCTAGCAATATAAACTCCCACTGGATAGAGGACATTAGTGTCGCAATAGAAAAGAAGAAACGCGACGCTCACTTAGTGTTTGTAGATATATATACTTGTGAATCGCTATAAATTATTAATACTTTTTCGTGGCTGTCTACAAAGGAATATAGATATACTCGTACAGCATGCTTGAATGGCGTCTACTTGAAACGGATGCGCTGACATACAGACAGTTGGCTGGATCGCAACACCAGCAGTGGTGGTGGCAGCAAACGCTGTCGTCTGAGACACGAATTGATGACGAATTCATGCAACAGCTGTTGTTGCGCTCAGCAGCCGCTGCTCACCAGCTTTTGGTAGCGTGCATTTGTGTTAAATGCGATTTAATGAAAATAATGCAAACCCCAGCAAACGACAACAACAATAGCGGGTATAAAATGCAAAGTGACAGCGCTGCAGTGAGCAGCGTGACAAAGCAAGTCTCCAAAGGCAAATGTGAGTCAAATAGGGTGGCACGCGGGGTTGCTTATAATGTAATAACCATAAATATCTAAAAATGCTAAAAACTAATGTGACAGAATAAGTGGTCTTCGGTTTAAAAAATAGAGAATATTACCATAAAATCATTTATTATAATTTTCTCAAAACGTTTAATAAATTTGGAGCTGGGAGAAGATTCTTATAATATTTGGTAGACTTTCGATTTGTTCAAAAACAATAGAAAATTATATTTTTTTTTCTACTTATAAATATTTATTTTGCAACTTATAGCGAAGAAATCGATTTATTTATATTGTTGTTTCAACTTTAAAAACAATAATCGATTATATATTATATTATCGAATTATAACTATTAAAACTTACTTACGGTAAAAACAAAGCCGGCTTTCACAATAATCGAAGGTTTTGAGACGTTTTTCAAAATACATCAAAAAAGACAACCAATTTTACAATCGACTTTTTCCGATTATGAATAAGAATTTTTCGGATAACTATGCTGTCTTCGATTCGCCATTTCTCTGCTTGCTATCTTTGTGCGATGCTCTCTTGTCAAAAAATTTACATGGACAAGCAACAACAAAGTTACCGAGTTGAATACGATATAAGAGAGTATGACTAATAGCACATTAAAATGGTATAATCGCTATCTTCAATGCTGCTAAGTTTTGTTTTACACAATGAACCAAAGATAGTTCATCTTATTTACGAATAATCATTTGTTGCATATATCGATTATTAAAATATTTTACCATCCCTTCTCAAAAATTTGTTCCTTAGTGATACATACTTTTGTAAAACACCAAACTTCAAAATTTGTTCTCCACCTCTTCTCAAAAGTAGCCTATCTTAGAGTGTCTGTTAAATTGTTGCACTGACATTGAAATCAACCATTTCGTGACTCCAACGCGACTGCAGCGCATTTTGCTTTGTTTACTTTATTATTGAGGGGGAAAATTTCTTGCCTTCCGCCTTTCTTGGTACTTGTAGTCGCAGCGAGCACTTAATTTGTCTGCTGTTGAATGAACTTTGTTCGTTTTCACACGCTCTTGGCGGAGAAACGCTATGCCATTATGAATAAAACATATGTATGAATGTAAATATTTTTATGTATCGTGCAGTGCATGAAAACTTATTTGGTTGTGTGAAGACATCAAATTTTAATTTGAGTAAATTATATGTTATTTAAATGTTTATAACACTCGATAATTGAAAAATTAAATTTAGAAAATTATGAAACTAATTTATAATAAACTCTTCTAATTTAACTTCAGATTCTAAAGTGTATATCTGAAGTTAAATTAGTAGAGTTTAACTGTAAATTAGTTTCATAATTTTCTAAATTTAATTTCATATTAGAGTCTAAGAGAGTTGGTAAGAGCGAGATTTTTATCTAACACTTACAGACTTTGACCTTTTTCTGCTCTCGCTAGCTTCGCTCGCTGATCTCTTTACATGTAAAAGCAACAATAAAGTTATCGAATTGAATTCGATTTAAGAGAGCATGCTGACACCTCATTAAAGTGACATAATCGCTATCTTCAAAGCTGCCAAGTTTTGTTTTAAACATTTTAGACCAGTTTTACAATTGTAAATAGCTTCATGGCAAAGCAAATCACTGTCAAAAATGAATATGCAATATATACAACACTTGAGAAGAGTGTTTACGCTTTTCATCGACTCACAAAAGTCGATAACTACCCACCGACACTCTCAATTCAAATTGTAACCGAATTTGCAAAAAAAAAAAATAAAAAATGAAATAAAATTCAAGCATGAAATAGAACCAGCTAATAAGTGTAAGCTACACTAGAAAAATATATCTTAATTTAAAGAAGAGCAAAAAAAATACGCAACTCATTCTAATTGACAATGATCGCACAAAAGATCAACATCCTCTTGAACTATCATAGGCAGCCACCAACAAACCAACAATAGTGAGCTGAGCGAAAACAAGTGCGCAAACAGTAGCGAAAAATAAATAGCCTGGAAACATAAATCAACTGAGTAAAGCGCAAAAAAAGCGCGCATAAATAAATAAAAATGAAAAATAAAATTAAAACACTTGCATACATCAAATAAAGATGAAGTAATAAAAAGAAGAACGATATACAACAACAAATTGCTGCGAAAAAGCGAAGCTTTTAATCAATTTCAATTGAATGATGACCCAGTACAAAACAACTTGATACGATACGAGTGCGCTACCGAGCGCAAACATAAATATGTTATGTGTATGCGAAATTGTTCGCTGAGTGTTAGCGATGGTACTTGCAAACAGCAATGGCTACTGTGACTAATAAATAATGGAGCGCTGGCGGTATCGGTAACAGCGTCGGCGGTTGCAGAATTTTGAACTTCGTATTATGTTTTTTTTTTCGATTTCAAAGGGTATTAATGTGTATTAGGGTGGTTACACATTTTTTGGATGAGATGTGTTTCTATATTTTTTTTATATTTAAAAATATAATTTTCAAGTGTTCGTTCTGAGGTTGTCTTAGCTTCATCAATGTATTAATTAAAAATTATATTTTTCTAAATTTTTTAGTTTAGTCTCTAAGCGTTAGAGAGTGGCGAATCGAAGAAACTATACCAGTTGCTCAAACAAACATTATATTACCTTCTTGGATAAAGAAATCCTTTAATCCACGTAATAAAATATTTTGGTAATCACTTTAGTTCCGAGTAGTGTCTATACCTTACATTCTCTCTAAACAATTGTCATTTATTTCAAGTTAGAATTAATAAAAACTGTATTTCAATTTTGAATTGTGCTTTGAGCCATTCGAAATGGTGAAAGTGGTCTAAAATGTGTAAAGCAAAACTTGGCAGCACTGAGAATAGCTATTATACCACTTTAATGAGGTATTAGTCATACTCTCTTATAACGCATTCAGCTCAACAACAAAGCATTTTTTCCGATATAACGAGCAGAGAATTGGCGAATAGAAGACAACTAATATTAAGCTCTACTAGTTCTGCAAACAAAAAGTAGTTAACTAACTAGTCACATTAAAGAAAGGACCAAAATTGGTTTGTATGTGGTTTAATAGTTTACCAGACTAACCTAACCTAACATTAAAGAAACATCTTCCGAAAAAGCCCACCCTAATGTTTTGTAAAGTTGTTGCGTATTTATCAAATTCAATTACATTTGATTGAATTATAAAAGTTATTGAAATGTTTTTTGTTTTATTGTTTTATCGTTGATTATTCATAAAGTTTTCCCATCGTGCGCGTGGCTTTTAACAAGCTTTTGAATATTTTTAAACTACTCGTCAATTAAAAATAAATAATTCTAAAGTTGCAGCTAGCCATTTTAGGCGTACTGCCTTCCATATTGAGAGGTTGTGGCATAAATTAAAATTCCAAGCGTGAGTTGGAAAACAAGCGTGGAAAAATTAAGAATGCGTGGACATAATACATAAATGAAGAAATTAAATAATATATACACAATTTTATTTTAATTTAACGGCCTACAGTTTTAGACAAAACATTTAACAGTTGTTTGTAGCTTACTAGCGGCGGCATACTCTGTAATAAAAATCTACCTACGAGCATGTAATGCAACCCACAACACGCACCGGAGTTTATTACAAGTTAGATTGAAATATTTAAAGTGCACTAAACTGCGAATGCATTTCAAATTCAAATGTTTTTCAATAAAAATATGACAACGTGAAACCTTCATAAAGATAGTGTTGCCACTCAGTTGTTTATTCTATATTATTTCTATATGGTTAGCGTACACTCCAATTCGAACAAGGTCATTGATTTACAAATTCACACTCTATAAGGATTGTCCATTTCAAACTAGTCCCAAAAAGCTTTTCGCGGCGGAAGTCTGTGGTTTTGTAAGCAAGATTTATATCTCTGGCAAATAAAAGGTTTCACCAAATGTAGCGTCTATTGTAGACCATCTTTATTTGGTTAAAACTTGTCGGCATAATTTGTATGCGAAACTAATTGAAGAATGTACACCTGCTATATAGTCTTTTTGTCAAATGTTTGAATATAAAGTTGAGTATCTATATATGAGAAGCTTTGTGGAAACTTGTTCTTTATAGAAAAATGGTTCTTATGACAGTAACTGTAGAACTTTTTGGAGTGCCAATAATGTTCATATCATTATTATTAATTTTTGAAGCTGTTTGTGCCACCAAAAGCAGGGCAAGTAAATCAATAAAAATATGAAAAAGTACTTTATTATTTTAAAGTCACAGTAGATTTGATCTCAGATTATTTGATAATATATTTCGTTTAATCTTGGAACTTTAGATTTCTGGAGGATTCTCTTGCCGAGTTCAATTCCACGAAATCTTATATTTTGCTACTACAGTTGAACTTCCATAACCCGAAGTTCTCCATAAACCGAATATAAGTCAAATTTCATACAAATTACCTTCCATAACTCAATGTCTCCCTAACTCAAAGTTTTTTTTTATGGATTATGGTGATTTCAGTTAGGGAAGTTCAACTGTATTTCTTTTTTTTAATTTTTTATATTTTTTGGAAATTCATTTGTATGTTGATACTTAGTTTCATAAAAGTATGGAATAATTCTACAGTCTCACGAAACATCAACACCTTTCAAAAACTACTTAAGCAAATGAGTAATTTTTTATATGAACTAAAATAAAAGATTTTCTTAATTATCTACATAAATCCTCAAATAAAAAAATCTAAAAAATATAGTCAAACCTAAGTTTTCATGGAATTCCACATTAAATTCGCTAAAAAGGGTGCTAAAAACGCTGAGCGAACTCCTGCAATTTATTATTTCCGATTTTTGTTGTTTTAATGCATGATGTTCACTTCTTTGGCGTTTCTTGACGTGGCATATGTATAGGCATACTGGAGTAATAACTCAAGAATGTCATTATCACCAAAGTACAAGTGTTGGTATATACGCGCGCACTTTCGCTACTTCATGTGGTGCCGCCCAGTCACTTTAAATTCGTTTTATTACGTTGAAATACTTAAAATAAGCGCTGCTCAAATACCACCGTGGGAATGGTAGAAAAGTTTTTGGTGCGCGGTGTTAAAGTTTTTTTAGAATACTGGTAGCATGAAGTATGTTATGCTTATCTACTTGATTTTTTTCGTCCCTATGTAGTTTTTGTTAACTTTGGTAGAACAATAAACAGCATTGTTGTGCTGATACTACTTAAAAAATGTATATACTTATATTGCTATGTAAATAAGGTACATAGTGGCCGAGCTTCTCCATACATTTGTGATGGGTTATATGAAAAGACTGATTACTGATTTTGTGAAAATAGTCAGAAATATGCTCTAAGGCTTACCACAATCGCTAGTAGAAAATATTTCTATAACTTCAAATTTCGCCTCGGTCTGGATGTGAACCCATAACTCACTGAGTGGTAGTCAAAGCACTATGCTATTTCAACGCTGTTGCAAATTGTAATTTTTTATCACAAATACAACAGTTTGTAAATTACCCTATATTATTTACATAATATAATTGAAAAATATTAAAAAATATTTATCAGTAATGATTAATGCTAAGGAAGTTAGTTATGAGTCATAAAAATTATTGAAGTATTTGAAATAATGATTCTTGTAATTGACAAATAGATGATCTCATTAGTTTTAGAATGCCGCCGAATGAATAATTCATATTATGATAACTTCTTTCATTTCAGAAACTTGTCCAAAGTTTGTCTGCAAAGGAGCTCCGCTTTTATTAAAACTTGTGCATGTTGATGGGATCATACTTCCTGTCATATTATTATCAGTTAAATTAATAAATATAAATATAAAGAAATCATCTAAACATTTCCTCCTCTAATATCCAGCAATTGCCAGACTGAGGTTGAAACACTTTCGTAGGCACACCTTCCGCGAACTTAGCGAATTGGCTAGAATTGACATTAGCCGAAACAAGACATTTGTAACAGATTTCAGCACCTTTGTCGTATCGTGAGTGTCTTTCTGATACATTAGGAGTATAAGTACAGTGGTTATAACTGTCCAAGTGCGTTCTTCCTACATATGCAGATATCTGCCTAAGAACCTAACCTAACCTATCCTAAATCCGAAAAACTGATTCTTCTTTAACTATTGAATTGACTATGAAGGACGGATCTTGAAAGAACCTACTGATCGAAATGACATGTACTTCTAAATTTTATAACAAACCGCTTTTAATGCTTAGTCTTGCTTGAGATCTTCATAATATACCCAAAAGTTTCCTAAAAATACTATACAGTAAAATAATAATACTTCGGATAACTTCAGAGAACAAGAAAATATGATTAAGGTCTGGGAATTTCATCAAATTGATGAATGGCATCGTCCTTTAAACATTGGGAATGGCAAATAGTGCAGACGATTGAACTATGAGCTGTACGAGTTATACGGCGATATTGGCATAGACCAGCGAATAAAAAGACAGCGGCTACGTTGGCTTGGCCATATTTTCCGATTGGACGAAAGCATTCCAGCTTTGAAATGGTTCGATACGGTACTCGCCGGTGGAAGCAAAGGAAGAGGAAGGCCCCCTCACTCCGTTGGAAAGATCAAGTGGAGAGCGAACTAGTTTCACGGTATTTCCAATTGGCGCAAAATTTCACTCATCGTCCAAATGATTACGCCTTTATTTCCCTTACTTTGGACAATGTTTTTTATTGTGTTCTCTTGTTTCTGGTTTTAAGGGTAATGGAACATTGTTGCTAGGAAATTAATAGAGCATATGTATTTATTCAAGTAACCTGACTTCCACTATGTTTCCAAAATAGAAACTGAACTTATTGTACCGAATACTCTAAAATTTACCGACGTTAAGGAAACTTTCCAAAAATTGACAAGAATACCGGTTTTTATTATATTCATTATTGCCTTAAACATTTTAAAACATCTCTTTCTCAGAACAATCACTAAAAAAAGAAAGCTCTCAACCAGCCCCTTCTCTTACAACTTCGCTGAAATGCGACTTCATTTGTATATAAATTGTAATGTCGCCATGCGTCTAAAAATATAAAACGTTGAAAATAGATCGCCGTCTTGTTTGTTGTAAACATATTTAAAAACTCCAGCAACATTTATTTCCACAACCATATCAAATGCTCTATTTATAAAACAAATACGTAGATATGTATGTAAAGATGTAGGCATGAAGTGACGCCCAATGCACTCGTTTGCTTGTGGCACTTGATAAATATTTTCTTGAATTTAAGCAAAGCAACACTTGCCAACCGAAAGTATTCTCTCAAGTTTTCACAGATTAAAACGACATTTGGTGCAACTAACCAGATATGTACATCTGTATTTATAATATATATATATATTTACATATTTACATACATACTTTGATGCTATCTACAACACATGAGTGCATTTAACAAACTGGGGTCTCAACTTAGATATGACTTACAACTTATATGGCTCTTATATGACATTCAGAGAGCAAAAAGTAAAAGCCCACAATGCATTCACTGCCTGCTGCTGCAAGTTGAAAGATTTGTAACACAATTGAGGCTATCACACAAATGGCGCGCCACTAAAAGCGCAAAGTCACGAAGGTACATGTGGGAGGGGGTATTATGCAAAAGGGCGCAGAGTGCCATGTGTGTGTGTATAGGGCACAGACAGAGCCCAAATTTGTGTGACGTCGGTTGAGGTTGTTGAGATAATCGCTTGTAAAACAAAACGACAGCGACAAATCCACCAATTCATCCGTCATTCAAACGATTTTATGAGTACACCAAGTAGCTGACGGCAACTGCATTTCGGATGTTGCAACATGCACGTCTAAAATGACATACATATGTGCTTAAGTTTGTGCATGTAACCCAACATTCGCATGTAGGTGTTATGTGAACATGTGTTTATGAAAGGCGACCGGCTTATTTTGATAACTAGAGAGAAAGGCGTATGAAACCGGTGATTTGTGGTTTTGGTATAAGTGGGTAAGGCTGATAAAGTATTGTGGTTGCAACTAGTGCACATAAATTTGTAGCGGCTTATGTGCTGAAATTGTTACAAATTCTCTAAGAAATTCTACATGAAATTAGTGTTAAAGTAAAATGAGTATAATAACAATAACAGCAAGAAATTCTTTATACATATATATATTTTTTATGTTTTCCATAAAAATGATTTACTAATCAAGAGAGTGTCGATAATACTCAAAAAGTAAGACGAATTTCAGATTACCTCGGCCGCTTACGGCTTCACAATTTCTCTGCTCGCTACTCTCTTATAAAAAAATTTGCATGTGAAAGTAATAGAGAGTTAACAGGTTGAATCCAATACAATACAATACAAGAGAATATGTATAGAATTGGTATAATTGCTATCTTCAATGCTGCCAAGTTTTGTTTCACACATTTTAGACCAGTTTTACCATTGTGAGTGGCTCAAATGATAATATAAGTATTTTTATACTCTCTCAATAAAGTTGCTCTAAAAATGGAGGAAGTCGGATTATAATCACGCCCACCTCCCATACAAAGGTTATTATGAAAACTACTAAAAATGCTTTAATTCAGTAAGGGAAAACACCATAAACCTTAAATTTCATTATAAAGAAGGTACAGGATGGAGCCCTTTCAAATTGTTATACAAAATTTTAAGTGGGTGTGGCTCCGCCCACTTATGGGTCAAAAACCATATCTCCGAAACTACTCGACCAATATCAATGAAATTTGGTTTGTAATATTTTCCTTGCATCTCAATGATATGTTGTGAAAATAGGTCAAATCGGTTCACAACCACGCCTACTTCCTACATACCAGAACTTTGAAGTCGACCTAAATCGTTTACTTTACAATACATAACACAAGGACTAGTGAAGATATCGGAACAGAACTTTGCATAAATACTGGATTTATAGTGTGGCAGCCCATTTCTAAAAATCGCCGAAATCAGACCATAGGTTTTCAAGGCCCCATATATCGAACATGAGGACCTCGGTGCTTCTAACCTAATATTAGGGTTTCCAACTTTCAATGGACTTATACCATATATATGACGAACATGTGGGACAAATTGTCTATTATATAATATTAAATAAATAAATTGCGAGAGTATAAAATGTTCGGTCACAACCGAACTTAGCCTGTTTACTTGTTTAAAATTAATTTTGACTTGAAATAAATTTGAATGTAAGATATTATTTACAGTAAACACAAGACATGGATTTCTGAAGTCTGTTAGAACATGTGGAATGATTTTTTCGATTCGCTAGTCTCCAATTTTTGGCAAATCGAATACAACCAGTGAAATGATATAATCATGTCTTACCAACACTGGACCATTTCTTTTTTTTGAATAGACGATCAGTAAGAAAATTGTAAAACGATTTTAATTTTTCGGTATACTAAAAAATATACAGTATGTCAAAAAAATATTTTGACAAAACAAACATGACAAACTCTCAAAATTGCACACAATATGTTCTTTATGATATCTCAATGTCATTGATGTCTCAATGTCAAATAAATAAAAACGAAGAGAGTTGCAGTGAAATAGTCTAATCAATTACAATAGACAAAATGTCATTAGAAATGGTATAGTTGTTCAGAGAAAAAGAAGAAGAATACTTTGAAGTGATTTGCATATAAAGTAAATTAAATCGAAGTAAGCTACAGTAAAATAGTCTAAGTCATGCCTCGATTTGCCAACGGTGGATAAAATTCACTATTTCTCATTTAGAATAGGAGATCAGAGAAGAAGAACACTTTGAAGTGATTTTCATTTTTCGGGAGACTGAAGAACGAGGATTTTAATATTCCCGTTATTTTTTGAACACACATCGTATGTATAGGGTTAGCGCTCAAGGAATAAGAATTTCAAAACATGCAAGCATTTCAAAATAGAAAGCTTTCTAGTAAACCATTCGGCTGATTTTGTCTGTCAGCAAAAATACTTTTCATTCCTTAAATACTTCACATATGTCTGTATATTTTGCCAACAAATTCAAAAAATTTATTTCAAAAGTAGAAACGACGGAGTGTAAAATACAACTAAAAGCTTTTGATTGCTTTGTTACAGCAAATGTCCCGACAAATAGTTTAAAAATTCTTAGAAAAACTCTGAAATCACAAGACATATGTAGAAGAAATTCGGAAAATTTGAGCTATGCGTAATTTCGATATTTTCCACAGCTTGTAGACAGGAAACGTGCCTCATAAATAGGCTGATGATGCATCAGTAACACATGCGTCAATAATAATAACAAAAAAATAAAAAGAAATGAAATGTATACTCACAGAAGGCAGCAATTGCTGCGAGCAGAGTTAACCATTTCATGGCGTTTAAACGCGGTGGTGGCAACATTTTACGGCTTTTGCTGTTGATGCTTTTGTAGCTGTACGTTATTAGTACGCTTTGTTGTTGTTGTTGTTTTGTTGTAATTACAATTTTTTTTGTATCCAAATGATAATCCACAATATGTTTCAATATTGCGCACTGAATTTGGCGTGCGAACACCAAACTAACACTTGTTTGTCGATCTATTTTAGATTTTCGATTTTCAACACTAGCACATTTATTACGCTTTTATAGCTGGAAGGCGGGAAAAAAAATTAAATGGAAATAAATTACACAAACGCAGGCTGGATTATTTAGGTTACACCGAAAATTGTGTTGTGCTAAAAACACTTTCAAACAAATATTTCGTGTGGAAAACACTTTGCTATTTCACTATAAATTCACTATAAATCACTGCACACATTTCACAATTGTATATGAACGGTATTGCCAATAGCTGCGTAACTGTAAAGAAAAAGTGGGATTAAGTTTATTAGACAGTTATTATAAGATTTTAAAAGTTAATTTATTTTATAATACTATTATTTCTTAAACACTTTAATTACAGCTACATAAATATTATAAAATGACAGCTAAACAAGTTGACAGCTATATTACCTGTCAACCATTTGACAAGCTCACATGTCAAACAATTATCAACTCTCAAAATTGCACAGTTCATGGCTCTCTTTGTAGACACAAATACTAAAATCATCACACTGAGCCGACGCTCATTTGCTAATGAATTGGAAATAATGTCATTAAACACCACAAATAACCCTATTATGTCGTATCTAGTACATGCTCGTCACTTCAGTTCCCGCTATAGCATACGATACTGGTGAATGATTGTAAAGTAAACGTATGCAGGCACACTCCCACCTTTGAACGAGTGTCACTTCAATGTTTTGAACAATGGTTTCCAGAACCGTTGCATTGTCGGTACGACATTAAACGATTGCAATTAGTTGAAGAGGGTTGATTGTCGCTCCAAGTGCCGATAAATTGAGAAAACTTTGGAGAAGTGTGTGTGTTTTTAAGAAAATAGAGGAAATGAACATGAAAGTAAGGCGGCAAGCTAAGACAAATAATGTAGGTAAGAAAATTCAGTTGAATTTCCCTAATCCACAAAAAATTAAGAGTTAGAGAGACTTCGAGTTATGGAAGGTACTTTATATGAAATTTTACTTCTATGGCTCATTCAATAGTTCGTGTTATGGAGAAGTTCGAATTATGGAACTGTACTTATAATCATCATGGGCATTTTTGTATTCGAAATCTTGAGGTTTTATAATTATTGTAACAGTACTTGAGTATGTAGTGATTTCTTTAATGTTTTCTAGTGGCAAATCGGAAAGGTTTCTCATTTTGAGTTATTCTCTTCGTTCATTTCGCTGAAGTTGTAGCCCTTATGTAATTAGGGAGCTATATAGGCTTTAATCGTCTAATATAGCAAGTACTCTGCTCATTAGTTAGCTTAAATAAATAGTTTTTCTTGGATCAGACAAGATTTTCTAACTGTTTTGGACAACTTTATGGACATTAAAAATTATAAGATATACATATATAAAGATGGTATTGGATGTAGGAGTATGAAACGAAAAGTAAGTAGTACTCAAAATGTCACTGTCTTTGCTGCCACAGACGCTACATATATCGAACTAATTCTTGTTTATTTCTACTTCAACACTATCTCATCTAGATCCCCTCTCATACAGTATACAGCGATCATCTCTTAGCTATCAATGTCAAACCCCCGACATTGAATTGACATCCTAACAGAATACAACCCTTCGGTGCTCCGGGTTACTCCAAAATAGTAGAGAGTAGTTAGCGAGACGACTTTAATTATGCACTAAATTCTCATTCCTGAATAATTATAACCTAAAATAGAAAATAAAGGACAAAAATCGAATACTACCAAGAAACGTTTTATAAATTCCATTTTTCCTGGCTGATTTCGTAAAGTTGTGACTGCACCACCGTTAAATTAAAGGGTTCCAAAGGAGATCCCAAAGAGTTACAACATAAGTGAACTTTTTCACATGTAAGTTACTTAAATCGCTTACGTAAACAAACTGAGCGGCCTTAAGCTGCGTAACAACTTACAAAAATCTTCAAGCTTTGACGTTCCTACCAAATCGTTCGATGTAAAGAATTATAAAAGTGAATGTGTGTTCGCGCTCAATGCGGCAAAGTGCAAATTTATTTGGCTGTCAGTCGCAAGCTAGTTCATAGGCGACAGAAAATCAATACTTAGCTGCGCTTCACGTAATTTCCGCACATTCAACGTAAAATCTCAATACAATTGGCAAACAACGCCGGCAGAAGGTTGAAGTTGGCTGCGACGCGTCACTTTATATCTTGGGTAAGCAAAGTAGCTGAAGGAATGCTATCAGCAGTTTGAAGTGGGGGAATTTGAAATCAACCACAGTTAGTGTACGCGTTATATGACCAGTAGTAGTGCCGCCAATACAAACATCCGTTCAATTTCCGTTTACCGAGTGGAGGAGTTTGGTTACTGGAAAATGAAGTGGAAGGGCTTTAAAGGTGAGGAAAAATATTTAAAAATGTTCCTTTTTGAGGGTAAAGCTTTTTGGGAGAGTCAAAGAAGAGATGGTGGTCTAAAACATTATGTGAATATTTTTTCGTCTATGTTTTATAGAACCTCGCACTTTGAGAAAAATAAAAATTTAAGTTTGTTGAGGTTACCGCTATAAGTAGTATTTTGGATTACAAAATAAATAATTAATGTCTTTTGTTTTTCATATTGTTTCACCAAATCCAACATATGGTCAGTAAACTGTTCAGCAACGTTAAACACATAACTACGTAACTATACGTAAGGGTGTGATTTCAACTGGGCAAAGAATCGCTCCCGTTTCCTAATGACCTATTCTACTATTTCCATTTGAAATAAGCCTAAAGCAGTTAGGGTTGGAAACTGGTTTCTGGAACAGCTTTTTAGCGACATTAACTGTATAACTCATAAAACTAATCCGTTATATAACCATTTCCGCTATGTTGACTTAGGCGCGACATGCAGCTGACACGTGTCATTTAATTCGACTACAAAGGGCATAAATTTGGTTGAAAGTAGACATTAGAACAGAAGGGCAATATACATGTGACATGTATTTGGAAAAACGGAAGTCCTCAATATATTCACTTTTATTTTGGTAGTACTCAAAAGCACAGTTGGTTCTATACTTAATTAGTAGAAGGCATTAAAATGAAATATAGCCATATATAAAATTTAAAACGTTTTCAAAATATGCTATACATTACAACAACAAATACAACAAAAATGTGCCGCAAATGCTTCTAAGCAAGCTGTCAAAAGTATAGACCCAAAGAGAAGTTGAAGAAAAAAGGTCAAAGCGCAGTGACACTCAAAAGCGCATTGTGCACGTTGTATTAAAAGAATATTAATAAAACATACTCAAAGTAAGAAAAGAAAAAACAACAATTAATAGAGTACTACGTAAAAATGTTTGAAAGAAATTTCTGAGCTACTGTTGCGTGGACCAGTCAATTGTTGTTGCCGCTTCGTGCCTCAAGACTTACGTAAGTCCGTAAAGTAAGTAAGTGAGTGCGCACAGCCGGTGGCATTTAATGCCACTTCATATGTCATGCCCCGCCAGCAAGCACAACAACAAAAACGCGCTAAGTATAATTAAAACAACAACAACACCAGTAAATACGCAAACGACATTGACGAGCGCACTTACTAATGCTTTAATAGAAAATGAAAATCAACGGATGTAATGGACGCTAAAGCAGAAAACACCAGCAGAAGAACAAAGAAGAAACAAATGCAACAACAATAATAATAATAACAAAACAATGCAGACAAAAGCGTTATATTTCGTGACTTCCGTATCAGTGTTGCCACAGGCGCTGGCATTTATGCGCTGCCCCAACAGTGTAAGTGGCGCGGGTGTATGTGCGTAGCATTTTATGTATGTGGGTGGTTGGTTGGTGTGTGCGGCTGGCGCATCCAGCAAATATGTTGAAAGCATTGGAATGTTGTTGCTGTTGCTGTTGTTGAAATTGAAGTGTGACGCTCGTTGAATGACTGACTGTGCGTGACATTTTATTGACAAAATACTTCGTCTGTCTGCCTGTTGCACGAAGCGCGCAAGAAAAAGCGCACGAAAAGAAGTTGTGAAAATAATTTTTGGATGAATATGTCTAAAAGTTGTTGAACTTTGTGTCTATATATCCACATTATTAAAGTATTACAAATTGAAAATGTATAATTTTAAAGGCCATAAAACTGACACACACAAATATGCATGGATTTGTTGGGGAACTCATAAAAAATCTTCTTCTTTGAGAAGTTCATTTTTCAGTAATAAAGAAAAAAACTGTTTTATTTTTATAGAAATCAAAATATGCAGCAAAATAAATTAGTTGTCCGATAAGTACTTAACTCCGCCGCGCATTGTGTGGAAATAGGTTTCTTTTAGATTTGAAAAACATTTTAAAGAACAATATTGGTTGGTTAGATTCGATAATTGTTCACAGAAGGGAATGAATACGCCTCTACAACGATGACGACTGTCAAAAATTGGTTAACAGACTTTTAACTGTGTCGCACCATGAC
Organism: Zeugodacus cucurbitae; assembly: GCF_028554725.1. Lineage (NCBI taxonomy): Eukaryota > Metazoa > Arthropoda > Insecta > Diptera > Tephritidae > Zeugodacus > Zeugodacus cucurbitae. The sequence goes on from NC_071671.1 coordinate 18,601,097, forward strand.
CAAGTAGGCCGACAAAAGTGTACGATCTTGAATTGACCCGCATTGACCGCCGATTGATGATGCATGAAATATGTGAATGAAAGATGTGATGAGATTCCTACCGCATCTCAATAGGCAGGTTATATCATGCATGAAAGATTGAGTGTGAGAAAGCTGTCGGCGCAAGGAACAGCATTTGCTTTTTCCATAAAGATAAATCTTCCACAAGAACATACAAACATTTAAACCACTCCACAGCTGTGTTTTGACGCAATCCGAAAGAGCTTTTCTCGTAGATCCACTGGTACAAAGCAGATACTAAAGAATGATCGAAACATTGAACATCACCCGGTGATCCTGATTCAAAGAAGGCTGTCCTTTCGGTCGAAAAGATAATGTCCACCGTTTTCTACACAAAGTGTGATCTACATCGACTACATGGAGAAGGGCAAAACGGATAGAATATTCTACTATACCGTCGTACTGTACCGGTACGACGTCGAATTGCTGACAAAATTGATCGAATAGGACTCCGAAATACTGCCCCATTCACTGTATTCTCAAGATTTAGACCCGTGCGACTTTGTTCGTTTCCAAACATAGAAAAGTTATTCGCCGGGCAGAAATTTGAGTAAAATGAGAATGTCGAGCTCACAAACAAACGATTCACTGTCTCACAACACATGTCTCACATGAAAACGATGGCACAATTGCATTAATGATGATTCGAAATGCATATTCTCCGGATTTGAACCCAGAAACATCTTCAGACCTCAAAATAATAAGGAGTTATAGGAAGCTGAGAATTTTTTTGAAGCAAAAAATATTGAGAGGCTAGAAGACTGCCTTTAATGGTATTTCTTCAGCCTACCACTTAAGGTATGCAAAATGGATAGATATATAATCTCAACTAAAACTATCAGTTGGAATGACTTGGGTTCCAGTTTGAGATGAACGTCACAGATGTTTTTGCTAACGTTCGGTTCGAAAGAAACAACACATTTCTCGAAAAAGCTTCCTATGACCTTTTTGACCATGAAAAAGCTTCCTATAAAAAGCCCGTAAGGGAATGAGGGTTAAATTTACATTTATTTTGTATACAATATTTCGTTGAGCAAGCTACTGACTCATATAAGTGGAGACTACAATATTTTTATAAATCTATATGTAAATATAACGGCATAATTTTAATTAAAATGAATGTATAAAAGCACCCCACAACACGCGCAAAAATTCGATGTATTCGTATTTATAAAACACAAACTGACAAAAAAACAACAAAAAGCTAATAAAATACAAAAAACGAATTTTCACTTTGCCGCGAATTTATTTGCTTCATTTTCGACTTCCTCTATACACAGACACAATTTTATAATTTAGGGCGCATTGTGTTTGAACATTTAAAAAGGGATACTATGCAAATTCAGAGCAATTTTATTTGTACAAAAAAGAAAACAACAACAACAGCGGTGCGATGGTGAAAATAACGCTGCCAGACATAATTTAATTCATACACCGCTCATATCGGGGGCACAAAGTACTGTATGTGTACGAGTATGTTTGTAGAATGTACAGAATATGGCTGCAAACAAAAGCCACTTGAATTAAATTTAAATACCGACAAAATATATGTATGTGGCAGAGGCGACAATATAGCGAATATAGACAGACATGGACGTACTCCGAGACTGACTGAATGATGGTGGCTTGAATAGCAACGATTTGGCGTTGACTGAAATTGATGGTCACATATGTCATCCGCAGCGAACGCGAACTCGGCGCTGTAATGGTGACGAGTGAGAATGAGTGGAACAAATTTGTGGTCGCGCAATAAAGGGACTAACTGAACATAAGTATGTACAATATATACATATGTGAGTGATTCACATGTGAGACTAACAGTGCAAAAAAGCCTCTTCAATGTTGCATAGCGCCTGCACGCGTAGCAACTGGACTCTAAACTTACGCCAGCCGAGAGATTTCACGTAGGTAATTGTTTTGGGATTTAATTAAATTTCAAGTGCACTTGAGTCCATATGTAGTGCGTCCAATGCACCGACCGGAACGCCCAACAAATGATGTGTAACCTGAACGTCGCCATGGCCGAACTCATGGCCGCACAAACGACTTTTCTTGACTTGGACTTGACTTTATTGAACTGACAGCTAATTCGGCTACTGTTTGCTCTTCATTAAAGAGTGTATAAAGGGTGTATGGCAGTCGGCATTTTTATAGCGTTCGTGCTGCAATTGTGGATGCACGTTTTATTGACTACCCATTCACCATAAGAGCAATGAAAATTTATTGCGTTGCATGTATTGAAGGCAGCTATAAAATACGCGCCCACTTGCAACTGTTATAATTCATTTAAAACTGCTTAATTTACTTCATTGTACGCTTATGATTATTTATCAGCATTGAATAGTAGACGCGCCTCTATGCTGTAGAGCTGCATTGATAAGTTAAACAAATTGTTGCGTTTGATTTGTTCATAAACACTGCATTTATCACTAAGCTGAGCTGACATTTGACCCAAGCTGGGAATAGATGGTGATAAAAGTAAATCTTTTGGTGTTTTCTCAGTTTTCTGACAAACAAATGGCATTTTAATTAAGTTAATTTTAACAAATTGCTTTTTATTTTTATTTGGTAATTTTATTTTTATTGTGGTGTGGTGATAAGGTTTTATTGCACTTATGACATGTTTACATCGGAACGAATTAAGATTATATACTTACATAATTTTAGTAGAAAATATATATATGTGTGTGTATTTGTAAAAATGTTTCTACACATGAAGACAAATTGAATTTATTTGTTACAATGTAAAGTCATAGTATTCTCTCAAGTGTTATCGAAAATAATCGATAAGTTATAATACTATGTAGCTTTCTTTAATTATTAGAATTGTGTGCTTTTTTCTATTTGAAAATTTACTTTTATTATAAAATAAACAATTAAGGAAAAACCAAGTTCGGATGCAACCGAACATTTTATACTCCCGCAATTTATTCATATAATTATAAATAAAATAACACATAATTTGGCCCATATGTCTGTATGTATGTGATTGGCGTTGCAACCGTTTAGCCGGTTATAGCCGAATCGACGATAGTGCGCCACCTCTCTCTCTCCTTCGCAGTTCGGCGCCAGTTGGAGATCCCAAGTGTAACCATGTCGCTCTCCACCTGGTCCCTCCAACGGAGTGGAGGCCTTCCCCTTCCTCGGCTTCCTCCGGCGGGTACTGCATCAAACACTTTCAAGGCTGGAGTGTTTTCGTCCATTCGGACAACATGACCTAGCCAGCGTAGCTGCTGTCTTTTTATTCGCTGAACTATGTCAATGTCGTCGTATAACTCGTACAGCTCATCGTTCCATCGTCTGCGGTATTCGCCGTTGCCAATGTTCTGAGGACCATAAATCTTGCGCAAAATTTTCCTCTCGAAAACTCCTAGTGTCGTCTCATCTGATGTTGACATCGTCCAAGCTTCTGCACCGTAAAGCAGGACGGGAATGATAAGCGACTTGTAGAGCTTGATTTTGGTTCGTCGAGAGAGGACTTTACTGTTCAATTGCCTACTCAGTCCAAAGTAGCACCTGTTGGCAAGAGTTATTCTGCGCGGGATTTCGAGGCTGACATTGTTCGTGTTGTTGATGCTGGTTCCCAGGTATACGAAAGGCAGCTCTTATAATTTTTTCCAGCATCAGGTTAAAGAAGTCGCACGATAGTGAGTCACCTTGTCTGAAACCTCGTTTGGTATCGAACGGCTCGGAGAGGTCCTTCCCAATCATGACGGAGCACACAGCCGTATTAGTTTTGCGGGGATACCACATTCAGACATCGCGGCGTAAAGGCAGCTCCTTTTCGTGCTGTCGAAAGCAGCTTTAAAATTGACAAAAAGGTGGTGTGTGTCGATCCTCTTTCCATGGGTCTTCTCCAAGATTTGGCGCATGGTTAATATCTGGTCAGTTGTCGATTTTCCAGGTCTAAAGCCACACTGATAAGGTCCAATCAGTTTGTTGACGGTGGGCTTTAGTCTGTCACACAGTACGCTCGATAGAACCTTGTATGCGATATTTAGGAGGCTGATCCCACGGTAATTGGCGCAGATTGTGGGATCTCCCTTTTTATGGATTGGGCAGAGCACACTGAGATTCCAAAAGTCAGGTATGCTTTCTTCCGACCATATTCTGCAAAGAAGCTGATGCATGCACCTTATCAGTTCTTCGCCGCCGTATTTGAATAGCTCTGCCGGTAATCTATCGGCCCCCGCTGCTTTGTTGTTCTTCAAGCGGGTAATTGCTATTCGAATTTCTTCATGGTCGGATAATGGAACATCTGTTCCATCGTCATCGATTGGGGGATCGGGTTCGCCATCTCCTGGTGATGTACTCTCACTGCCATTCAGCAGGTCGGAGAAGTGTTCCCTCCATAATCCCAGTATGCCCTGGACATCGGTTACCAGATTACCACCTTGGTCTCTACATGAGGATGCTCCGGTCTTGAAATCTTCGTATATGCGGAATAAAGCCCATCGGAAGTTTGATAATCCGAATATATGGTATATGGGAGCTAGAGGAAGTTATGACCCGATTTTTGGCACAGAGACACACTATTAGAAGAAAAAATTTCCTCCGAATTGCATTCAAATATCGAGAAATTTGCCGATATTTTCGGTGTCAAATTACTTATAGGCACTGAGTTCTTCATGTTCATATCCGGGGTCTTGAAAAGTTATAGTCCGATTTCGACAATTTTTCAACAAGTGGTGCCACATCTTCAATAAACTACGTGTGTAAAGTTTTATTCCGCAATATTCATTGGTTTCTAATGTATATAGTATAAAGTGATGGAATCAGAAGGAATACAAAATTGAGATATATGGGAAGTAGGCGTGGTTTTGAACCGATTTCGCACATTTTCTATCCGTGTTATTAGGTTGTCAAGAAAGTATTATATACCGAATTTCATTGCAATCTATTTTCTCAAATAACCTTAAAAAAATAAATATAAATAAATAAGTTTGAGGCAGTATTATTCCAAAAAATGGGCGAAATATTACAAAGTTTTGCAAATTTTTCGCAATTACTTACGAAGACTAGATTATAAAACGAACGCAAATACCACATACATATACGTATACATTTACATGTATTGTATGCATATCTTTATAACCGAATGTTAAGTATGAGTTAAAACAAAAATGTGCATCCTTGGCTTGCACTTAGCAACAGGACACTTAACATAGTACTCAACAAAAAAACAACAACAAGAACAACAAATGAAAATGTCAACCAACACGACCGACACAGCAACTGTAATAATACCAAGAATTAAAACAACAAAATAGAGATGCCTTTCATGGTGACTAAATAAAAATAAGTCATAGACCTAAGTGCATGCTTACATATAAGAGAATACTTTAAAAATATGATACATACATAGTATATACGCTGTGAAATCCACAGTCAGAAAAATGCCGAAAATGTAAAAGGAAAACAACAACACACATAAAGTCAACGAAACTAAATAAGAAGACAAGCACACACTCATACATATATATTTACAACTATATATCTATATATAAAGTATATTGGAACAATAACGACAACAGCACACTAAAGTGCCCACCGACTGCAATACAACTGTGCACAGCAACGGGACCTTTTATGAAGCATTGGCAGCACAACTAACTAATGTTGCTTAGCAATGTAAAAACTATCCACCAAATGCGCTGCGGCCTCATCATCAACGACACTTGCTTGGCTGCTCTGCCTCTTTTCATACTCGTAGAGCGTAAGTTTGTGTGTGTTCTTAGCGATGTATTTACCGACAGCAGCCTGACGGCCTGGCCTGCCTGAATGTCTCTACAGCTGCCTGTTAGCGCGACTAACATGCTGAGGGTTAATATCCTGTGTCGTGCAAGGATAATACGAATGACTACTACAACAAAAACAACGCAGTAAATATATACGCATGTACATATGTATACAGCAAGGCACCAAGTGTAGACAAACTATTTATGATGCTGTTGATGCTGCTTCCAGCGGAAAATAAGAAGTATCACTTCTGCAAAAAAGTACTCTCAACAGAATTCATATGTGTTTGTGTGTGCGTGTTGACAGGTCAAAGCGTTGCTTGGCGAATAAAGATTACTACACTGCGAGAAATGTGAGTTGGTTTTTTATTTTTGTTGACATGGAGAACTTAATGAATTTTGTAAATAAGAAAAAGTTTCAATGATGATTGAAAAAAATTGACAAATGATTGATAAATAAAAGCTGCATTTTTCGATTTTTTTATATCGATACATTCAAAAATGAATTAATGCCCGGTTTCACAGTCAGTGCTTAGGTTGTGCTTAAAATAAAGCAGAAATATTGCGTTTTACAGTTCATACTTAAGTTCTGCTTAAGTACTGAAAATGGGAGACTTAAGCAGTGCTTAAGTAACAGCTGATTTTTGTTTTGTTATTATTGTTAACTTATTTGTCAAAAAAATAAAATAAAAATTATTTGCTGAAAAAAATTTTGGAAATTCTTGCATTCAATGACGGTTATATGCTTTCCTGTGAGTTGCAATAGGTGCCCCCACTCGCTTGGGGTGAAATTCGGTGTCCTTTTATTGTTTCCATCCATTTCCCAGATTCTAAATTTATTCGTCGCAAAGTTATTTTTCATTAACGATAATTTCAATATGTCAGATGGTATTTGTAAACAAATGTTTTTCATTGTGCTGCCATATCATGATTCAATTATAAAAGGTTTCACTCTTTTTTGACAACTCTTCTGCGTTAGCAAAACAATAATGTTTTTTCCGAAGTTTATCCAGAAAATTGTTCAAAAAGTTGTAAATAGTAGCACATATTTATCAACGCAAGAGGTAGACAATATTGTTTCATTTATATATGTTTTTCTCGATTTTTTTATTGACATTCGAATTTTATGTTACCAAAATTCAAATAAATTGTTCGATTCAATCATATTTTTAATATAAAATCTATCATAACCGTTTCATTTATATACATATACGGTTATGTATATCGAGAAGATAACTAATCGCGTTTTTTATTGACTCTGGATATTGCGAATAAAGTGATTAAAGAAAAACCAAAACAGGCGATTGCCAAAAAGGCGCAGTTACAAGGATTGCAGATTAGATACCGATATTTCGTCTCAAAAGAGAGTTCAAAACAGAAAGTAACAACTAAAGATATGAGAAGATTATTTTAACTGTCCCGGTTGGAAGAACAAAGGAGTTAAAAGAAGTCCAGTTATCTTCAATTTTTGTTACGTAACTACTGTTTAAACCTAATTTTAAATAAAAAGTGTTCATTGTACTTCGCTATTTTTTCTGTTTTACTTCTTTCTCGCATAAGGAAATCAGGAATATTTTTCGGACTCTAGTTGTTCTTTTGCAATTCTCCCAATAAAAGGTTATGTAATCAATCACCCTTATATTGTTTTACTGATCTAAATGTTCCTTCTCCTTGAAGCGGAACCGTAATATTTAGAGACATGTACATGTATGTATGTGAGAACAGGTGATTTTCAGGTGTCTAAGGATTTATTTCATAGGTTTCATATACATTCCCGAAATTAACACTGTCAAGTCTAGTAGAAATATACATACTAACTATTATAACATCTGAATAATACATTTTGAGATTTTTCTTAGAATCTTCAGAGCAGTCGCACAATGAATCTAGAGTACTTTTGTGTTTTTAAAATTGTTTTATTTTCCATAGAAGGAAATTGAGTCTATATCTTTAACTCTGTCTCTTTTTGTAACTCACTCTTCGAAAGATCAAGTAATCAATCAACGTTATTTATCCATTGCTAGAATCTTTCTAGAGCTTCACTTCAAACGAAATCATAATGTGTGGGTCAAATTCTGCCAGATTAATTAGTATAGTAGCTGTCTGATCAATTATTATATAATTTTAATGCTAATTTCCGAAAATAAAATTAAATGTTTGTTTCATGTGAAAAATGTTAAATATTCTATTCTTTATGACTAATAGATATTAACTCTCTTACTGGACGTCACTCACCTACATAAAAATTAAAAATTCAAACTATTATTCGAAGAAAACAGGACATATTTTCATGTCAATTATTAATTTTGGTTCGAGAATAGTAGTATATTTTATACTACTTGGAATATATTTTTAACTACGTTCCCAAAAAAAGCGAATTAATTTTTCCCCTTTTTCTTTCCTTCGGAAATACAACCTTTTGTAACGCAGTGTCAAAACTTTGCTGTCACTACTTACCAAACCTTCTATAATTGAATCATGCTGCCATATATCCTAATATAATTTTATAGAAAATAAGCACCGACTGAGAAACGCAAATGAGTACTCAGTCAACAATAATGCTTAGCTAAGATTTTATTTGGGCACAACTTAAGACGAACTGTGAAACCGGGCATAAATATTTAAATTTTTTTTGATTATTTGAAATTTTTATTAAAAAATTCCGAAAGCTCAGCCTTTGGAACCACATGTCCCATGACGTTTCCAAAAAAAAAAAAAACCAGATCCAAAGTTCCAAATTTTGAAACCCACCTAGCCCTTAAGGCTATATTAAGCTTTTTCAAAGCATTGAGCTTAACTTGCAGACCATTTATTAGAACTAAATTTGTTATCAGTTGAAAAGTTCTTCGGTGATTTCAAACCTCTAAAAAATTACAAAACAACATTTGCTCTATTTAAATAAATTTTGGGATATATTGTATCTATTTACATATATCCGAGGGAAAATAAAACTATCAGAAAGAAAAAAAAGACCACCTTCAATGACTAATGTAGTTATGTGGCATTTGCAACATTTTTCTTTCGGCAATTTTAGATTACAAGTATATTTTTTCTGATAAAACTAGCATAAGAGAACAAATTGAGTAACCAAATGTGTTTACAAGTCTTTTTACTATAAGCTCTGAACGATTATTTATTTTTCCAACTAAAATCTCAAGCAATAAACTTACATGATGAATTTGAAAAATTATGACTCTACCAGTTTTTAGCAAAATTACATGAGAAAACAACAACAAAGTTGAATTTAATACAAGAGAGTATAAAGTTAGCTATCTCAACAAGAATGATAGTCACAAGATACTTAACGTCATAAATGAACTAATTGTCATAGTACCTGTAAATAAAATATTCTCTTTTGTCACTCATGACATCACGGACCGCTGCATTTTTCTGTCACATAAACTCCAAAGAAGTAACTGGACGAAATTGTCGTAAATTAGTGTATTTCTATCATTCTTGATACCTTACTAAATCGTTGTAATGGCTAATGTATCTATTCTAACTGTTTTAAATAAGTCCATGTGATTTTTACACTACCTCCTTAAGCGGTAAACCGAAGAAATTATATTATACAAAAAAAAATTATAAAAGCTTTAACTATTTCCAGACTCCAAATTATTCACCATGTACCACTACAAATTACTGCCGATAAACAACAAAGGAGCAGAGTAGTCACGCTATCCGACACAATAAAATGTGCTAAATGAAAAATTGCAACACGTGGCCACATGCGAAACAGGGATGACTGCTGTGGCTGCCACCCAACACAGCACAATGTGCAGATTTTGACAGTTGCAATTTGACAGTTTGAACCAGGACATGCGCATTTAATTGCTTTATACATATGTATTTGGCACTAAAAGAAAAAAAAAAACAACAATTTACAAAACGAATATGCTCAGAAGAAAATTAATTTTTTCAAATGCAAATTTATAAATGAAAACTGAACGGGGAAGCTTATATTTTGCATGTAAACAGTAGAGTAAACTTTGAACTTTATTAAGACAGTATTTGATGTAGCGAAGCATAGTAATTTTTTGATTTTTGAAGGCACGAAAGTGCACCGCACCCAAGAATTTAGGAAATTCAGCATTTTTTTCACGGCAAATACGCCGTCTAACGGCACACAAAGTACACACCCTTTTGATGTGGTTGTGTGTTCATGCGTATGTGTTGCGTGCAAAACAAGGGGTTGGCGACGTACTCGTTGGGGCGTTGTGGAACAAACGAGGGTGCCGCTGCTGCGGCTGCTGCTGTGAAAACTCAACGCTCACTGTGGCAGCCGCATGGAAAATTGGCGATAAAGTGAAGCGAAAAATCGATAGTTGAGACTTCAGTGGCGGAGTGTGTTTAATTTGCAGTTTTTCACGAAGTTTGCACTTGTTTTTGTTTAATATACTTATTATTATTTTGCATTAAATTGTTGTAAAATTTATTGAAAAGCTTGGCGACGCATACGTCGTCTGTTAGACGAGCAGCCGACCCTTCAGATAAGCTTTTAAAGTAGTTTTCCGCATGTAACAAAGCTATTTTCAATGGTTTCCTGCGCTTAGACCCACCTGATTTTGTAGTTAAGTTGATGCTGCTTGCACTGATGACATATTTCATAAAAAATTAGCACAAAATTTGTTTGTTGAAAAACTGATGTTTGCTATGGGGCGCGGTATGCAGCAGCAAAGAGCCACTAATCCACGGGGGTGACTCTTAGCACACCACACACGCAAAACGCCGCAGCACAGCCTTTATAAATTGCTAAAATTTGCGAATTAACTTTGCTTAAGATTGGCATATTTTATGATTTTCACTCTAATTCATTTTATATTCACCACACTTTACACAAATTTTTTCCAATTTTCATTATTCATTAAACTTTTTTCCACACGAAACTCAGTAAATGCACTACAAATGATTTAAATTTTCTTTAATTTCAATTTATGCAAAATAAACACCAACCAAATTAAACACCACAATTCATATATATATACAGATATATATGTATGTATACACACGCACACAATACAACAAACGAACGCGTAGTTCACCGGAACCGGTTTCGCTTGATTGCTATTTGTCTTCGTCGCTTCGGTATTATTTTGTTCTTAGTTTTTGTTGCTATTGCTGTAGTTGTATATATACAATACCGTCTCGGGGGTTGTTGGTGTGGTTGTCGTATGTGTTTCGATTCACACACACATGCACACACAATCTGACAAACACTCACAGACTCCCTAAATATATACGTTGAAACGTGAACGACGCGCGGCCCTACTATCACGAACAAATCCAAACGCTAACTGAATTCATTGGCTCGCGCAATGTTTGCTCGAACCTGCTGTCGGCCGTAATGAAAGCGTAGTATTTTTGCTGCTTTTGCGTGTACACAGCAACACTGTGCGGGGATATTCGTTGCAACATGCGACCAATTTGAGTTGTGTTGATGCAAGTTCGCTGGTTCGATGGCGCTTTGGTTGTAAAACCCGAAATTTAGCGAGAATTATGCATTTTTGGAGCTTTGTTAGAATATTATTGCGAATATTCTAAAGTTACTGGGGCGGAGGGGGCGTGACTTGACTTCGAAATATATCAAACATTAATTTAAAGTATTAAAATATATGAAAGTTGTATGAGACGGTGGTTGGAAGTTGGTTGAATTGGCAATAGAAGTCAAATTTCATACTAATTACCTCCCATAACGCGAAGCCTCTCTAACTGCAAGATTTTTGTGGATTATGTTGATTCGAATTAGGGAAGTTCAAGTGCCTTTTTATAGGCTCTTAGCAATTCTTTTCTACTAATTTTTTGGCATTATAAAAAATTTTAGAACTTAAATATGTATATCCCTAAAAGCTTTGAGAGTATAGTAGAAAGGCACAATTTATCCGTAGAAGCTTTGAAAGTAAAGCAGTCAACAACAAGTTGTTCGTAGAAAAACTCCTTTCCTTTAACATTTCTATCAGCCCCATCTTGTAGGCGTGGCCGCCACAAAACAGTGACCAGTGAGTATGCCGACCATATTCCTGCATTGGCTTCTATCGAGCGCCAATAGAAATCTCGTGTACTTCTTATCTACCGCCTTACACATAACTTCTGAGATCATCATATAGACAGTGTATTTATCTACCCCTACACCCTGTGTAGTAGATTATTCCATGACTGTGGAGAGCGCTAATAACGATTCCTTGGACGTTTCTGTAATCAGTTAAAGACGGAATCTTGAAAATATACTTTGGAGAAGGCCTTTTCAAGTTTTCAAATTAAACAAATTGGCTAAAACTTATTCGAAAAAAATTTCAACATGTCTCGAAAGACCCAAAACAACATAAGAGGTGTTAAAATGAGAGAAAAAGCAATTTATCAGACAAATTAAGAATTTGGAATTCAGAACCAATAAAAATGTCCAAAAAATCAGCTGACTTGTATGTAGTTAGGTAGGAAGGTAAAGTATCGGACGACGCACCTAGTCGTTAAAGAGACCCACCGGGACTAGAACCCCCACACGTCCCCTCTGACCACCCTTTAGACTCGATAAAGTTATTCAATTCAACAAGTTGGATAAGTGCAACTTCCGAGACATCGTTGTCATTCTGTTCCTATACAAAATCTTGCATCCACATAGAAAATGTACTATCGTCTCATCTGCTTCTACTGCTTAGCAGTTCTAAAATAATCATTGTATGGTGTTCACAGTCTACTGGCAAGTCTTCCAATCAGACACTGACACCTGTCAGCACTCCTAGTGGCTTTAGCTGATATGTTAGTTTCCTAAGTTTTTGACAACGTCTGGGGTTGTTGTTGTATTGGTTACCTAAACCTGGCTGAATCGGCATGCAGTCGGACCAAAGAAGTAGGGATGTTAGATGGGTGGGATTAATTGAGCAAGCAAAGAGGTGATTAGTGGCATGCGTGGACTCTTTGCTTGTAGTACACTAACTGGGGTTCAGTCTGGATAGGTAGGAGTTTAATCTACTATAGTATTCAAAACTAAATTGCGAGAGGGTTCAGTAACTGTTCTCTCGCATTGTTATGCTATCTAATTCGACCTCTCATGCATATATTTTCATAGGAACTAGAGACAATTCTTTGATATTTTACAGGTCCACATTAAGAACTTCGCTAACCACTTTTGCAAAGTTTCCACCATCAAACTAAAATAATCGCTTCAAACCAACTGTTCAAACAACACACTTGTCGTTAAACAAACAAAATGTACCGTTTACACAATAACATACCATGTTTGAGGGGAATTTTGTGCGGTACAGAGTGAGTTTGCGCAAAGCAGCGCATTTGTTTTGGGTAATTTTCAACCGGCACTTGATATTTTTATTTGTTTACATTCATTATTGGCGCTTCTGTTTTGATTACCCACATTTGTGGTGTTAGAATGAGTAAAGCATTGTTTGCTTGGTGTAAATAAAAAGGCTTGAAATATGACTCATGCGAGCACGTGGAGCTAACGGGTGGAGTTCTATTTGAGTTACAGTGTGGATGTATGTGTTTAATTGTAAAATAACATAACAACAATAATAATAACAAAATAACAGTTTGTGGTAGAACTTGTTGTTGTTGCTTGTTAGGTACTGTTATTCTTTCTATAAGCAATTTATATGGGATTTTGGATTTACTTTCTATGTTTTGAAGTTTGCCACCGAAATTGTAGGGTTTTTTGCCAATAAAAAGACTTAAGCGACGAACTTCGAAAATAATTTAATGAATATTTTAAAGATATTTTTTTACCAAGCGAATTTTGGTTTCAAAACTTTTTAATGCAGGGATGTAATAGAAATCATTATGTTTAAGTTTATGCATGTCAACTCAACGTAAACTTACCTTAATAAAAATGTCCTTACCTTTCATAAATAATTTCAAAAAAATAATTATTTCAATTTCTACATATTATTGCAATATTTATTTAACTTGTTAATATTTATGAATATTTTTGTATATTTGTAATATAATATGGCATTTAATTGCAATTTAATTTGTATATATAGATTTATGAATACAATACATATTTGTTCATGGAAAAAATTTTGAAAATTTAGTTTTAACTGACAATTTGCGAATTTTATATTAAAAAAATGATTATTCTTCAGAAATACATATAAAAATAAGAAAAAAATGTCTTTTCATTACTTTTCGTCGAAATTGCTAACAAAATAATAAAAATATATAATAATATATTTTATTGTTAACAAAACTTCGTAAATTTCGAGGGTATCAAAAGTGTCTTTTTTACTATTTTTCACGAAATATACATATGTATATTTCATATAAATCTCTTTTCAAATATATTTAACTTTTTACTGTACTTAAGTATGTTGGTATGTGTGTGTGTTTGTGTGCAATATAGACTACATTACAATTAGAAATATATAGACGAGAAATTGCTTAAATGCCTTTAAGTGGGTTTGAGTATTTCAATGTGATTTCTTGCTTCCTGTCTCCTTCATTCGCTTTTGCTGCGTTTCGCTGGTTTGAGCAATACATACATATAAATTTGCAGCGTTTAATACTTAGTTTGCTTAAAAGTACAAAATTATATTCGAATGAGTACATTTTACAATTTTCGAACTTAAAAATAGTTTCCCTTAGGATAAGATCGGAAGGTTTACGCGCTATATTTATGACACTATGTAGTTAACTTATAAAAACTATGTGTACAAAATTGAGCTTAGAAATTAGGCTTAAATTAGTGTTACATATGTTTGTATGTGTGTAAACTAGGAAGTAAAAAATAGCTACCATAAGGAAAAATTTAATTTCATTGTTTTTTAAATTATTTAAATATTAAAAATTTATATTTTTTATTTATAATTAATATGAGTATTGAGTTTGAGTCATAATTGTAATCATTAAGAAAAGTGCCTGTGCTATTTTTTAGGTATGATAATATATTTTTTGGGGAAAACATTCAAAATTTCCACAAAAAAAAAAAAAAATTTGAATATTGAATTAAATAAATATATAATTTTGAATAAAAATATAAAATTAAAATATTTTATTTTAAATATTAAACAATAAGCAATTAAAAATAATAACTAAAAACAAAAATTAAAAAATAATAGCTTAAAAAAATAATAATTTAAAAAATAAATAAATTACAAAAACTCAAATTCTGTGTCACTTCGATTTCTAGATTACATTTCATTACAATATAAAATAAATATATTAAATTTTCACGAAAAAAATATAAATGAAATAGAAAGAAATTAAATTAAAAAAATATTACACTTTTTTAAATTTCTTATGTTTTTTAATGAAACTTTTTTAGAAATAAAAAAAAACAATTTACTTTAAAAAATTATTAAATTATAAAAAATTTAAGATTTCAATTCAAAAACATGTTCATATTTTCTACATAAAATAAAAAATTTCAAAAATATAGAAAAAAAAAATAGAAATCAAAATTTCATGAAACGCACCGCTAAAAATTAAGTTAGTATGGTATTAAATTTGAAACATAAAAACACAATAAAAATAATAGCGTTGCAATATAATAAAATAAAAATATATATATAAAATAAAGAATGAAATAAAAAAGTTTTTGATGTAAAAATTATTTTTAAAAATATTTTTAGTTAACATTTTTGTTAAGTCACGGATTAAAAAAAATATAAATTATAGAAATTTAATGAAAAAAAAAAATTTGAAAATTATAATAATTTACTAAAAAAATAATTTATTTGAAAATAATATTTTTGAAAATACTATTTTTCAAATAAAAAAATATAAAGCACAGTTAATTCCTAAAAACTAAAGCACGATTATTTTGATTACAATAATAAGAATAAAAAAATTAATTGATTTCGCAAAATTAAATCAATGACTTTTTTCTAACACATATTTTTATGAAAATTTTCTTTGCACAATATTTAAAAAATACCTAAGTTATGTAGCATGTTGCTTTATGCTATTCAAATAATACATACATATAATGTAAACAAATAATTAACAAGTACAAAAGCACCTGGCACATAGGAATATTTACGTGAAGACGTATTTGTGACAATCTAAGGAATAGTACGTTAGCTACCAAAGTAACATATAATTCATATATGTTAAAAAAAAATAAACGTTATGAGTGACCTTATAACATAGAAATTAGTATTATAATTTCTACTTAACTCCTCACTACTCAGCCCTTTAAGTATATATGCATGTTTGTTTGTATTTTGAGTTATAAAACTAAAGTAAATAGCACACTGCAATGCTTACTAATTTTTGCGTGTTGCATCCTGTATGATAATTTTATTCTTCTGACGTGTCACTTTCGTGGCGGGAGTTGTTGATATTAAGCGTTTTAGGTTCTCTTGTGGTATGGCCGCTGCTAATTGTTCCTTATCCTTCTTACGGCTACTACTGCCGCCATGCTGCTCGTCGGCGCCACAACCCGCCGCGGCGGCAGTCACCGAATGGCCGGCGTAACGTGTGAGTACTTGAAATTTGGCAAATAGTTTATTCTTTGATTCGCGCTCCTTCTCTTTGAATTTGTCCAGTGGCTTGTATTTCGCCAAAGCATCGGATAGCGGACAGATTTCCATTTCACCATGTTTAGGTGGTTTCAAAATTTTACCACTCACTGGTACTGTGGGCTTATAGAAATCGGTTTCGAGTTCGGAGTCTGAGTATGGCGATGTAGCGTTAAGCGCGCCGCCAGCTGTGTGCAGTTGTTGTTGATGTGCCAATGCAAGGTGCGTGGGACGCATGTAACGTTGTTGTTGCTGCTGTTGTTGTGCATCGCTGAAATTCAACGAACTAGCCGATGCTGAAGCTGAGGTCTCTTCGGCGAGATGGCGTAACATTAAAGTGAGTTTCATTTCGTGTTGCCGCTGCAAGAGTACGGCGTTACGTTCGCCCTCGAGACGCGCCTGCCGCACTGCATTCGACAGCACACGCTCCTTCCACTCCCAAGCATCGCGTTCGCGTTCTAGCTGCATCAATTGCACTTCCAACTGACGCGAAGAGTCGCGCAAATCGATTACCTTCACAAAATACTTATACAACAGCGTGCGCATCTCCTCTGGGGAGAGTTTATTGAGACGCGCCATCAGCATCTGTTCGCCTTTCTCACGTTGCAAACGTTCGCTGGTGTCAATGGATTTGTGGCCGCAGATAAGTTCGTTCTTGAATTCAATCGCCGCATCGATGGCTTCAATGGCCTCATCGCATTCGAGTAATTTGCGCTCCTCTCGCTGCGACAGCACCTTGTCGCGCTTCAACTTGCGATCGAGCGCGCAACGTTGTTCCAACAGATGATCGCGTGTGCGTCGCAGATTCCGTATTTCATGCCGCAGCCCCTCCTTTTCGCCGGTGCCCTCAGCATTGTCGCCGTACTGTTCCAAATTCTCCGATTTCTCACGCAACACATGATCTAAATGCGAGATGCGCGCTTGCACCTCTTTCAGATTCTTGCCACGCTCGGCATCTTCGGCTGTATGCGCGCCTCCATCCAGCTTCACGAGCGCTTTATTGTTGGAGTTCTGCGTGTTTTCTTTCTCTTTAAGTACTTTCAACTCGTGCTCCAACTGTTCGCGTTGCTTGCGATCCTTCTTCAGCTTCTTTTGCAGGTCGTCGATGAGTTTCTTGGATTCGTGCAGCGATTGTTGTAGCTTCTTCACTTTTTGTCCACTCTCGCCGGCGATATGCTTCATTGAGGCGAGATCTTGCAGGCGCTGTTCGATGTGCGCGATTAAGGCGCGCAAACGTTCGATCTCCGACTTATCCTTACCCTGCACTATTGCTTTGGCCAACTGCTTTTTGGTCTTCTCATATTCAGATTCGAGTTTGGATTTTTTCTTGTGGAAACGCTGCTTGGCCGTGGAACGTGTGTCGCTGTTTTTCACCAATTCCGTTATAATGTTCTGCTTCAACTGCATTGTTTGCTCCACTTCTTCGATTTGCCGTTGACGCGCTTCGATATCTGTGTCCAATTTGCGCAATTTCTTTTGTACATTTTCCAGTGGCGAATTGATGACAGCGCGTAATTGTGCGGCATGCTGCAGGTCACCTGAACTCTCGAGGAAGTCATCGGCTTTTGGTGCTGTCTGTTCACGCGACGCTACTCGGTTGAGCATGGCGATTTCGGCGCTAGAAAGACTGGCACCTGGCTGTATCGAACGGCGTCGCCCTATAAATTAAACAAAAAAAAAATTATATTAAAAATACATTTCTAAGTAAGTAAGTCTTAACAACATACCGCCCATTGATGGCTTGCGTTCATCTGATTTTTCACTAGTTGAGCGTTGCTCACTGAGTACCAAATCTAAGTTCTGCGCTGGCTCCTTATGTCTTGTGCTCTCCTGACTTTCCATGACAGCTTTCGGTTGGTTTTGCATAAATTCTTTGTATTTATCATGTATTAAAGTGTCGGTTTTAATGCGTAGCTCCTCCATTAGTGTCTCTAGCTTTTCCATTAAATCAGGTCGTTGCGATTCACAGTCGGATTCATTATCCGAATTCTGTTGAAATGAAGTTTCGGGATCGCTAACAGCCTCCTCAGGCTCTTCCGCCTCTTGTATGGGTCCTAGTTGTTTCTGTGAACGTATAGCTTCAGCAGAGCTTAAGCATTCCTCACACTCTTGTTTGAGAAAAAGCCACTCCTCAATTTGTTCTTTGTCCAGGTCAGTCATCGCATTCGAAGCAGCCAATCTGTGGAATAATTTATAACTAAAAATGTAAAAACAAAAATTATTTTACACAATTTACTTTGAGAACAATCCTTCTGCATTGGCTACCAATTTGTACCACTGACTTGCCGCAAATTGCAGCCCGAATGTATCGGCGCCCACTGGTACGCCACGTCCACCGCCGCCAGGCAATTCTGGCATCAACGCTTCCGGTGAGATGGGTGTGTTGTCATCCGAAAATGTGTTCATAATCACATAATTTCTGACACATTGTACTTTGAAGGCAAATTGTAAATTGCAGATGGTTTCATTGCAATCACGCTCCAGCGGTGAAACACATAGAATGAGTAAAGTTTGTGCGCGCCCACCAAACGAGTCTTTCAAGAGTGTTGTCAATGTGGTTTGATTATAAGGTATATTGCCGTTGGAACCATACATGAGTGCTGGATCAGTAAGTGTGTTCACCACACGCTCCAATGTTTGCAGGCCCACATCCTTGGGCAAACTTGTCGTCTGATCTAGTGCATTCAACATGAATACACGATCAGTGCCACATAAATCGGAGAAACTCGCAGTTGACAGGCGATGTTGTATGAGACCTTCTTTTGAAACCCATTGTTGTTCGAGTGTAAGCGTAAAAAGTGTATGGCTTATAGATAAATCGTCGTTACTGTTAGCAGACTGTTTGGCATTTAAGCCAATTTGTAACCAATGGAATACTTCCGTGATGCTATTGCAATGAACATTGCCCACGCCCAATAAATCATGAATAGCATCGTCAATTATTTCCACCCAACCGATATTTATAGCATAAGTACGTTCTAGGAAACGAAAAATATTTTATATTAATGAAAATATTTGTTTTTTTTTTATAATTTGAAATATTACCTGGATGATTCGCCATATGGGAAAATATTTCACGCACACATCTGTGCACCACACCCTGCTCGGCTTCACTATATACACAATCTAAACTAGGTCCATACAGTGTATATGTTTTACCAGTACCACGTTGTCCATATGTTACCACAGACGCATCGAATCCCTCCATAAACAAACTAATCAATGGAAATACGGTTTGATGGTAAATTTGACTTTGTGTGCAATCCATAGATAGCGCATGAGTCACGGGAAATGAATGCGGTCCCACTTGCATTAAACCCGCAGCAATACCATTGTCCAATTGACCAGGCAAAGCTGTGGGTGCCGAATTTAGAAATCCTGGTGCAGTCATTGGTATGGCCTGCACGTAGATGTTTGGTTCAGCTCTTGTCGGTTCATTTGGTACATTCGTGGGAGCATTATTTCCAGCACTTTCATTCGCATTGAAATTGCCATTGTCATCTTTTTGCGTAGTTATTTGCGAATGTTCATCAGCCCCTAAAATGGATTGCGTATCTACAACATTGCCAGCTGATGGTAGTGGTGCTGTTATAGGTGTTGTTATAGCCGGTGGTAAGCAGGGGTAGATACGTACAGCTACTTGTATCGGAATTTCCATCATATTCGATACACTGGTTGTACACTCACTTATGCCAAATTATTGTAATATCGCTGGTGCATGTTTATACACAAGTTAGCACACTTTTCTTTGCCAATTTTATAATTTTTAAACAATTTTCACAGCCAGACCACAATACAAATTTTCTGTTTCTCCAGTCTGAAAACAGTGTTGCATTGAATTTACTCATATTGTACGACAAGGCAACACTTTAAATGGCACCAGTGCGACCAAACTGATTATTAATGTTTAAAATTTTTAATTTTCTATAAATTTCTAACATGTATATATATTTTTTGAATAATATACTTTTATGTTATACATTTTATTTATTTTAAACAATAATTTTGATGTAGAAAATTATATACACACAAATAATTACGAATTCCGTAATTGTAAAAAGTACTACCCATGCAGCTCTGCTCGAATCGGTTATTTACAACCAACTTCGTTTTCTTTTATTTGCTGCGAAAGTTTGGTATTAAACGTTTAACGCGTGTTTTTCGCGTGCATTTTTGGTTCTTAAAACATTCTAAAACGTTTAATAGTGTGTGAAATACACAAAACTTTGTAATTTAACAACGTTCCAGCTAAGTAGCACAGTTTTAAAATGTCGAAAAGGCGCATAGAAGTCGGTGAAACCTATAACTCGAAGGCGAAAAAGTAAGTGCTTTTGTTGTATACATATACATAAATGTGGAATTCGCGCAATTTACCTAAGCTTATTTATATATTTAATTTTCTATAATTTAGGGATTATGATCCGTCCTCGACAGCGTTTAGCAATGCCACTACAGGTGCTCCTGCGACCGGTGCCGTAGTAGGTGCCACGCGCCAGCCGGGCACTATGAACCCTTACAATCTGAAACCATATACACAACGCTATTTCAATCTTTACAAGAAACGTATTACGCTGCCGGTTTTTGAATATCAAGCTGACTTCATGCGTCTGTTAAACGAACATCAATGTATAGTTTTAGTGGGAGAAACTGGTTCAGGTAAAACCACACAAATTCCACAATGGTGCGTTGAGTTTGCACTGACAAAAGGTAAAAAGGGTGTCGCTTGTACACAACCACGTCGTGTGGCAGCTATGTCTGTAGCACAACGTGTTTCCGAAGAAATGGACGTCGGACTTGGTGAAGAAGTGGGCTATTCTATACGTTTCGAAGATTGTTCGTCTGCCAAAACCGTGCTCAAATACATGACAGACGGTATGTTGTTGCGTGAGGCTATGTCTGATCCTATGTTGGAACAATATCAGGTTATATTGTTGGACGAGGCTCACGAACGTACATTGGCAACAGATATTTTGATGGGTGTGCTGAAAGAAGTTATAAGACAACGTAGTGATTTGAAATTAGTTGTGATGTCAGCCACTTTGGATGCTGGCAAATTCCAACAGTATTTCGATAATGCACCATTAATGAACGTACCGGGTCGTACGCATCCAGTAGAGATTTTCTATACACCCGAACCCGAACGTGATTACTTGGAAGCAGCAATACGTACCGTTATACAAATACATATGTGCGAAGATATTGAAGGTAAATATAAATAATTTAAATAATTGAAATTTTCCTTGATAACAATTTTAAATATTTTAGGTGACATATTGATGTTTTTAACTGGTCAGGAGGAAATCGAGGAGGCATGCAAGCGTATTAAACGTGAAACCGACAATTTGGGTTCAGATATTGGCGAACTTAAATGTATACCACTATACTCAACTTTGCCACCAAATTTACAACAACGTATTTTTGAGCCGGCACCACCACGTAATGCTAACGGCGCCATCGGACGTAAAGTTGTGGTATCCACCAATATTGCTGAGACATCGCTCACCATTGATGGTGTTGTGTTCGTGATTGATCCCGGTTTTGCGAAACAGAAAGTCTACAATCCACGTATACGTGTAGAGAGTTTACTTATTTCCGCTATATCCAAGGCTTCGGCACAACAACGTGCTGGTCGTGCTGGACGTACACGCCCAGGCAAATGCTTCCGTTTATACACAGAAAAGGCTTATAAAAATGAAATGCAGGATAATACCTATCCAGAAATTTTGCGTTCCAATTTAGGTGGGCCTAACTATTATGAATATTAAAAACGAAATATATAATAATGTATGTATATACTTTTAGGTACTGTTGTCTTACAATTGAAGAAACTTGGTATTGATGATTTGGTGCATTTCGATTTCATGGATCCACCGGCACCGGAAACACTTATGCGTGCTTTGGAATTGCTTAATTACTTAGCTGCTTTGGATGATGATGGTAATCTCACGGATTTGGGTGCCGTCATGTCTGAATTTCCATTGGATCCACAGTTGGCTAAAATGTTGATAGCTAGCTGTCAACATAATTGCTCGAATGAGATACTATCGATTACGGCAATGCTGTCGGGTGAGAATGCGCGCAGCAATACAAAATGCGTGCTTTATATTTTTTATTTGTTACTATTTGAAACCAAACAGTTAGTTTTTGTTTTTTGAAATTTATTTATTTTTTTTTTTGAAGGCTAGTGAAATTTAATTTATTTTGTTGGTTAGGGCGAATTATTATTGAGTTAGATTGAGATTGAGTGAATTGAGTTAGAATTGAAAAGATGCAGCAATTTCACAACTTATACTATTAACAACAGATTTAATTTCTATTTTTTTTATTTATCAAATTACTAGGAACTACTTAAGCTAGAGATTCCGTTTTTATAGAAGAAAATTTTAATTTAAATTGCAGTGAAACAGGAGTTTTTTTTATTAAATTGTTTATTTAAATATTTATAGTGACATTTTTAACGACTAACGAACTGTCGATTTATTTTCCATTCATTTACTGTTGCTAAGTACTTATTTTTAGTAAAAATGCAAAGGAAAAATTTTATCAATTCATTTGTCTTTTGCATTCACCACTGAAAACAGTTTCACGAGCGATAACAACAACTTTAAACCACACACTATTCAACAAAATATTGACTTTTATTATTAAAAAAAAAAATAATAATTTCACTTTAACGGTTTAAATTTTAAAGCTTATTATGTGCATTGCAAGTATACAAAAACAAAATCGCTCTTGAAACTCACGACAAAATTACTCAACCAAACCCCAATTTCATTTGCCAATTTAGGCATTGTCATTAGTGACAATTTACATAATTTACTGAAAAATTGCTCTAAAATCGCAATATTCGAAGTTTATCAGCAAAAGTTTGCAATAATTTGAAATTCATAAAAACAAAAAAAAAAAAAGAATAATTAAATGAAAGTTGAAGAATTTTGCACAAAAATTAAATACGAAGTTTAGTAAAGCAAAAAAATAGGAATCTCTCCTACAATCATCAAATTTGCTGTGAAACATAACTCAACTGCGTTTGTGTGGGATTGTGCCGCGTTCAATGGATACCGTGACGCCGCCAACCCAAAACCAAACCACTTTCTCTTCTCTCTCTCTTCCTTTCTAAATACTGTTACAACAACAGTGCCACAATGCTTTGTGCGTCCAAATGAGGCTAAGAAGGCAGCTGATGAGGCAAAGATGCGTTTCGCGCACATCGATGGTGATCACTTGACGTTGTTGAATGTCTATCATGCTTTCAAGCAGAGTAAGTGCAAGCCAATATTTTATTTATTATTATTTTTGATTAATAAAAAAATAATGAAGATAAAAAAATTATAAATAAAATAAAAAAATTTAAATAAAATTAAAAAATAATTAAAATTAAAAAAATAATAAAAAAATAAATAAAATTAAAAAATAATTAAAATTAATAAAATTAAAAAAAAAATTAAAATATAAAAAATACAAAAAAAAATTAAAAATAAAATTAATTAATAAAATAATAATATTAAAAAAAAAAATTAAAATATAAAAAATAAAAAAAAATTAATATTAAAAAAAATAATTATGTACAATTAAAAAATACTTGAATAAAAAAAATTTAAATAATATAAAATTAAAAATTTAAAAAATAGTAATTAAAATTAAAAACAAAAAAATATATATATTTAAAATTAAAATCAAAATAATTAATATTAAAAAAAATAATTGTAAAATGTAATAATTAATATTTTTTTTAATTTAAATTTAATGTTTTTTTTTAATTTAACATTTTTGTTTTAGGTGGCGAAGACCCCAATTGGTCGTATGAGAATTTTATAAATTTCCGTTCATTGAAATCAGCCGATAATGTGCGTCAACAGCTCGCACGCATTATGGATCGTTTCAATTTGAAACGCAGCAGCACCGAATTTACATCCAAAGATTATTACGTGAATATACGTAAAGCTTTAGTGCAGGGCTTTTTCATGCAGGTCGCGCATTTGGAGCGCACCGGTCACTATTTGACCATTAAAGACAATCAAAATGTGCAGTTACATCCGTCTACATGTTTGGATCATAAACCCGATTGGGTCATCTACAATGAATTCGTGTTGACAACGAAGAATTATATACGCACAGTTACAGATATTAAGCGTAAGTTGGAAATAATTTAATAAAATTTTCTTTAACTAAAAAATAATAATTTTCTTTTTTTTCTTTATATAATTTCCCTCACTCTTCCAGCGGAATGGCTACTCACCTTAGCGCCACAGTACTATGAAATGACCAACTTTCCACAATGCGAGGCAAAGCGACAGCTGGAAATGCTGCAGCAGCGTCTCGAATCGAAGCAGTATCAAAAGGGATTTTAGTTCGAACGCTGCTGAAATAGGCGCCCACTAAGAATTCCGAAAGTTTTGCCTTTCTTTCACACTGTTATCACTCTTAAGTTAATATAACCAACAATTTGTTTTGTAGTTTGAAAACGTCATTTCTTCACAACAAATTTGAATAAAATTATTGAACTGTCTAAAACAGCGCTAGCAGTTCTTTTCTATAATTATAACAACAACAACAATTAATAAATTGGTTGTTATATCCAAATGCGCAGCAGTTTGTTAATATGCGCGTGTCGCGTGATTTTGAAGTTTGCTAAATAATATAAAGTATGCGTAGCAAGAGCTTACATACATATATACTTATACTTATATACAATACATACATAAAAAATAAATGCTAGATGTAAAATATGTGGCTATTAATGCAATGCGAGTTTCGACTACTATATATATATATCTACTATTGCATAAAACTATGTGTCATTTGATGAATTTTAACTGAATGAATTGCGTTTAGCAGTTAAAAAATATACATAATATGGATAAGGATATCATAAAATTGTGTCACTTTTACTGTTTTTATGATAGATGAATTTCGCTCCAGATTTATCATAACTTAAATTAACAAATTATAGTTTTGTTCACATAACGGTTGTTTGTAAGTCATAAAACTAAACGATTTAGATATAAGGTTAAGTATACGAAAGTGATCAGGGTGACGAGTCAAGTTCAATTCCGGATGTGTGTCTGTCCGTGCAAACTGTAACTTGAGTAAAAATTGAGATATCACCATAAGAAGGTTAAGTTCGAATCGTGCGGAATCGGACCACTGCCACTCCCACAAAATGGCGAAAACCGTAAACACATAAAGTGCCATAACTAAGCCATAAATAAAGCTATGGAAATAAAATTTGGTATGAAGGATCGCACTATTTTAGGTTTTTTTAGAAATTAGCAAATATGAAAATTTTTAGTTTTTTTAGAAAGTAGCAAATATGAATATTCAGACTTTTTTTTGTTATTTTAAAATAATTTTTATTTAAATTATTATTTTTTTTTATTTTTTCTTTATATTCTTTTATTTAATTTAATTTTTTTATATATTTTTTAATTATATTTTTTAATAGGTTTTTTTTAAATAAATTTTTGTCTTTTTTATTTATTTTTATTCATTTTAACTGAATGAATTCCGTTTAGCAGTTAAAAAATGGACTTTTAATATGAATAAGGATAAAACATTGTGGGACTTTTACTATTTTTATGGCAGTCAATTTCGATCCAGATTTATCATCACTGAAATTAATCAATATTCACATTCAAAGACAATTTTTTTTTTAGTTTTTTTAAATAATTTTTATTACAATATTTTTTTTATATTTTAATATTTTTTAAATTATTTATCCATTAGTGTTTTGAAATTGTATGAGTATAACCAGATATGTGCAAATAGCCGAGCTGAACTGTAATTATAAAGATAAATATTATGAAAAGAATGTATACATGTATGGCAAAAGGATAAACAAATTGGTTTGATTGATAAATTAAACTATATTTTTTTATAAAATAAATTTTTATTATTATTTGCTATTATATACAATACCCACCGATGTTAGTAACGTTCGATTAACGCGACACAGACCACTCGCAGAAAATTCCACATCCACCACAAGTAATTGTTGCCAAAACTTTTTCACCTACATGGTTTAAATGAGCCAAAAGGGATTGTTAAATATTGCGCAATAATAATTGTATAAGTGTCAATTAATAATTGTTTGCATGTTATTTATTTGTTATTGTCAATTTTTTATTGCAAATAAGTATGTTTGTTGTTTTTTTTCATTTATTTATGAGTATGTATGTAAGTGTTTATTTTCCACTTACCTCCTCATTCAATATTGGATCGTGTATTTTACGCTCAATTTCGCACACTATTTGTATAGTCTTTTTGGACTGCAAAGTGAAAATTATTTAATTGCATATGCATGTAATTACAAATATTAACACACCTCCACGGTAGCCAAATGACATGGTTCGACGACTAATATTAAGCGCAACGCATGGAAAACAATCCACAACACTTGCAGCCACACCATGCCGCTGTCCTTTTTATTTAGCAGCTCCAAAAACAGGAAATATGATGTGGCGACCAAGTGCAACAGGCAAGAGACCAGTATGAAGAGCACTGCAACGCCGTGTGAGCTGTGTAAGGGTGAAGGGTTTTTAAGGTTTTAAATTATAAGCTTATCGAATTTGTTTTTTTTTTTACTGTAAGCTGTTTCAGTACTCACTTAGATACTAAGCGCATGCATTTGCCCAAAGACTCGTGGTTTTCTTCAAGCAATCTTAGTAAGGCGACTTTGCTTTTAGCTGCATGAAAAAAGAAAATGTGAAAGAATTTAATTTATGTAATTTCTATGATATGTAATTTTTATTTAAAAGTTTCATATTTTTTTTATAATTTTTGAATTAATTAATTTTTTTGCTGCTTTAAGTTTCTCTATGTTTATATCATTTAGATTGTTGTTGGTAGAAGATTATACAGATTGAAACGGAAAGTTGTCATCAAGGTCATCTAACGGGAGGCGCAGGAAACGAGCTGTTTCGGCAGGATCGGACTAAAGGGAAAGAGGTGTTAGATGCAGGACATTTATTCGGTATTTCGGGGTCTTTGGATAAGTAGGAGTTTAAACTGCTGCAATACACAGTACGAAGATGCGCAAGGGTCACTTTTGCGTTTCACGTGGCAACTCGAGCTCGTCATCTTCAATACGCGTTAGTTTGACACCAATGATGCCATTTACTGGGAGGGAGTCAAAGTAAGTGTTAGGGGCTCCAGTGTGAAAAGCGTTCAGTGCTTGGCGGAAGACAGTTGCGTTTCCGTCGGTATAGTTTTATAGATCTTTCTGTAGCCCCTTTCTAGTAAGGGGACCGTCCTCATCGATTGGTTGATCCAGTAAAATAGCTCTTTTATTACAGGTAGATCACTTGGAATGGGACTTGAAATGGAACTTTTTTCGAATGTCCCGTTAGATATCGATTATCATAACATCCAATTTTTACTTTTACAAATAGTTTGTGGTCGCCGGTACAAGAGCTGTAACTGGCCAGGAGGCATGAATATAAAAGTTATTGTTGTTGTAGTAACAGAAAAAGCAACTAATTTTGAGGAATTGTAGAGTTGTCAATCTTCGTCCGGATAAAAATCCGGGTCGGTAGCGGTTATGTAGAAAGAACTGTCGTGTCTCGTTAAAAGAAAACGATCGTAAGCTCCTATTTTGTCATTAAGCCGGGTTTGGGCAGTGGTTCGAGGAGGTATAATGATTGTTGTTGTTGCAGCTACAGAAAACGTTCTCCAAATTTGAAGAATGCTGTGAATTGTCCTTGGTTGGATGAAAATCCAGGTGCTGTACTGGTTCTATATACCCGATTCATTACTGCAGTAACATAAAATATTTTCCTCAAAAAGTTCCAAGATCTTCGTCTATTCCTTTATCTTTCGTTATTTACTGTCTGTGTCGGTTTGTACAGCACTCAAATTTGTTGATTTGATAGTGATGTGATTTTTCGTAAGTGCAAGTGATTTGATATGATACCATATGACTTTACATCATATGATCATTATGTGATTTGATTGTATTTGATCTCATTGAGCATTTTGCTTAGTAAATTGCGTTAATATCATTTGAATTATATATTTTTAGTGATAATCGCTCTTTTTACATAAATTGACATCTTTCGTATTGATTTTTGTAATATTTACCTGATTCTTGTGTTGGTAAATGGGACAATTTCGACAGACTTTGGTGTAAAGATAGCGGATGCTGTGACACCACCTTCACAGTGGTGATTAATGGTTTAGATGGAATGTATTTCTGGTTGTTATCAACATCTATTCAAAGAGAGTTATTACCTAAATTTTTTTACTGTTTTCAAATGCTACAAACCTTTTAGAAAACTACTTCTCAGCATTACATTTAGACGCCGAAAGCGTCGACCCAGACCAAAGGCGGTATTGGCAAAGTTGATTTGCAAGCCAGTTAAAATGAAGTAGAGACTATAAAATGGTATGTACCATTGCACGTTTAGTTCTATTATTTACCGGGAAAATAAAATAATTATAAAAAAATTAATGAATTTTTGATTTAAGGTTACCTGTGTCATCTGTCGGTGTTCTCATGCAAATGGCGAAACGTAGCCAAGTCGAGAGATCAAGTCCTACAAATTTTACGAATAAAATAAAAACTATAAATTTATTTAATAAATAACAAATTAAAAATTACAATACCTAAAATCGATGTAATGGCTATCAACGGCAATGCCAGCATTAATATCGCCAATATGCGATCTCGTTTAAAGTTGGAAAATGAATGCAACGAATCGTCGACCTATGTATATTATATATATACGTAAACATATAAAATAATATTTATGCATATAAATTAAAAGTATTTATTCAAGAAATATTAATATTTCTCTCACTCACCTTCCGTAGTCGCGTATTGAGCTCACGCGTCGCACGATATCCCCACAAGCCACAACCGACTCCCGCTGAACACGCCAGCACCACAACCGATACATCCAACGCTGTGACCACTTTCGATGTGGCCGATTTCATTCTAAAAGATGGGCTATATTTGTTGAATTTGAACATTTCAAATAATGGTGCATTAGACGTAGCAGTTTTGGTTGTTAGTGGTGAAAGGAAGATAACATACGCAATGCGAGCAGAAGAGAGAGCGATAAAAGAGAATGAAGAGTCAAAGTTTATGTAGAGCGAAAGTTGTTAAAAGGTAAGTCAAATATTTTAGTTATTTTATATAAAAAGTAAAAGTACTACGATAGCGATTAGAGATATACTCGTACATACATAAAAATCAAACGTGGTATACTACTCAACTACGAGAGCAAAAAAGGCATTAAACGTACATTTATGTTTTATTAAGATATATTCTTAAAACTTATTCCGTCGGAATTACAAACATAAACATAAATATATATATTTTCAAAATAAAATCATCCTTCTAATAGTTCGTTTACACAACTTCCGAACTACGTTGTTCTTCTGTTCTTCTTGTTCTTCGATAACACTATACGGCAAAATCGACTCATTTCCTAACTATTGAACCAAACTAATTTTTTCCAGGATATTGAAATAATAAGTATAAAAGTTATATTCTCCTATTTTCGAAGTTAGCCCCCAAAATCGAAATATTTGGATTTGAAGTTCGAGAAAATTATTATTATTTTTAATTTTTAAATTAAATTAAAACCATATCTCAGAAACCACTCGACCAATTTCAGTGAAACTCGGTTTATACTATTTTCCTTGCATCCCAATGATATGTTGTGAAATAGACCAAATTGCTTTACAACCACACCTACTTCCTATATACCAGGACTTTGAAGTCGGCCTGAATCGTTTACTTTACAACAGTACAGTAAGCACTAGAGAAGATATCGGAACAGAACTTTGCAAAAATACTGCATATAAAGAGTGGCATCATTCTTCTAAAAATCGTCGAATAAGTTTTCAAGACCCTATATATCGAATATGAGGACATCAGTGCTTCTAACATATTTTTACCAAAAATATAAGTAAGTCTCTTAGATATTTTGAAGAAATTGAGAGAGAACATTTTACTTCTAATAATATATCTTCGTGCCTAAAATGCGTGCCTAAATAAATCGGGTCATAACTTCAACTAACTCCCATATACCTAATATTTGGGTTTCCAACTTTCAATAGACTTTATACCATATACAGTGGAACATCTCTAACTCGAATCACCATAATCCACAAAAAAACTTCGAGTTGGAGAGATTTCGAGTTATAGAATTTTCATTAAAACATAAAATTTTTCAAAAAGCTGTAAAATATAGATTTATACACAGTTTTATTTATTAACTTCGCATAAAGTTTATGTTCATACTTTAAACGATGTTTTCTGTAATTTTGTTTGTTGCATTTTGCTATGGTTTGGCTCTTGACGTGTATAAATGTATACCTTTGTTACATGATTTATGCAATCCATCATATTTTTTGTTCGCCTCCATACAATGAGGGACTCTTTTAAAATTCTGCCTCGATCGTAAAATCGTAAAATTTTAACTTTTGTATTATGTCCTGGTCGAAGAGTTCGATTTATGGAAGGAAATTTGTATGAAATTTGACTTCTATTGCCAATTCAAAAGATAGAGTTATGGAAAACTTCGAGTTAAGGAAGTTTGAGTTATGGAAGGAAATTTGTATGAAATTTGATTTCTAAACGCTATTGCCAATTCAAAAGTTCGAGTTAAGGAGATCTTCGAGTTATGGAAGTTCCACTGTATATGCCGAATATATTGGTCAAATTGTGTATTATATTAATAAAATAAAATAAATAAATTGCGAGAGTATAAAATGTTCGGTCACAACCGAACTTAGCCCTTCCTTACTTGTGTTTCTTAAACTTAAGTTAAACTTAAACATCATCACATCTCATTCATCTGTTCCCGATGTTTTAATATTGCAAAACCTCCTAAACCTGGTTTAAACAGCTTATCTGAGGCAAACTCCCTTCTCTATGTAATAATGGTCATATGATCTTCTTATTCTATGTCTAATACTAGATTAATTATTGTCTGCCAATTTCTTGGAGTTTATATTGGAATAAATACTCGTTGTGAATCGGAAAAGAACATAAGAATAAATACATATATTAAATTTCTTTTAAATATTGTAACGGTAAAAATTCCTTTAGAAGCACAGTAATTTGATCTTCCGTCCTCTTATTGTTCAGTTAGATAAGTCAAAATCTACAGGATACTGGACATTGATTATGGTAACAAGGTAAATGGCCAATAGGCCATATAAAATCCTATGAAGGTAGTTATCGCAGCGTTATGGGATTAAAATATATTGCAACTGTTTTAAGATTCTTACACTTGGAGGTAACATATTTTCCTTGCTTTAAAGTCAAGTTCATAAAATAAAGTGGACATTTCGATGAATGAGTTCAAGAACTTCTCTGCTCAATCGTTTTAAAACAGAGCTGACGATTCTTTTCTGCTGCAAACTCTTTTCGTCTTAGCATTAAGCCCCAGCTCAACTTAACTTGGCTGCCAAAGCTGCGGTGGTTGTATGAGAACTCTGGAGTCCAAAATCGTTCATATAAATGGCGAATGGTGGAAGAAGTGAGCTCTGTACTGTCAACTTGCGCGTACTCCTCGGTCAGTTGAGTTAAAATATCTTTCCTCAAAGAACAATTTTAAAAAAATTACGACTTGGTTGAGATTACAGAAGTACTAATACCTTAAGTCAGACAGAGGGTCCGTCTGTCTGGACGTTTTAAACTCCCCATTTAAGCAGTGTGAAGTTCTCTATCCGGAAAAAAAATTGAAGAGTTTACTAGCCCCGTTTTAAGGCGAGCGTAATAATCCGTTAACACAGTATTTCAGACAATCAAGTATTTGTCTATATTATGGTGCAACACAACCATATCCAAGGGAATGAAATTAAAACAGATAATATAAAATAAAAACCCGATAAAAAGCGATTGTTTCTTGATGAATAAATATATTTAAAAACATTTCAAATTGCATTTAAACAAATCCCATTACATATACATTACTCCAACTGAAACGAAAATTATGACAGATATAAAACTACGATATGGAAATTTAGACAAAAACAACAAAGACCAAGCATTCTACAAGACTTTCAATAACTCAACAAAAGTAAGTGTTTAAAAATACATTACAAAACTACAAAATAGTTTAAAAACGTACGCAATATTTAAGCATAATTAAGCTTACCGCACTGGCACTTGTGAATTCGCATCGAACAACAGTCCCTGATAGGTCAAAAAGACTGGAAATCGCAAACACGTTATAATTTCATAATTTTTCCACAATAAATGACGAAAGCTGAATTACCCATTAGCAAGCAGAGTGACGCGGAATAAACCGAGAACATTACGCTGCGTCGTATATCCAACACACCCTTCGAGTTGCGGCGCACCGAGAATGGCGCCAGCGCCAAAACTTTGCTCACATAGAAAATGCACAACGTCGGCTCTGTGATTTCCATAATTTTAGAGAGAAATTTGTATTTTTGAGGCACAAAAATTAAAGATTTATTTTTATTTTTATTTGAAACGCTTTTTCCTAAAACTTTTTTTTTTGTGAAGACACTTTAAATTCTGCTTTAAAAAATTTTAATTTGTTACTTTTAGGGAATAATATAATTTTTAATTCTTGAATTTATTTTTTATTAATTCTTTCAGTTAATTTCACTTCCGCACGTTCAGCCTTGCTGTATGACACTGATTGCATATCCGTTAGTTGAGGTGGTGAATTTCGTGTCGCTGGCAATTCACAACTTCGCTGGCAGTGACAATTTGTTAAAAAATAAGTGAATATTTTACACTTTAGCAAATATTTGTTCGCCAATAACCATATATGTATATGTGTGTGTGTTTGTATATTGATAGGCTGTAGCTGAGTGTGTGTTCCTATTTTTATTAGCGTGTGGGCTTTTATCATATGAATATCCTGCATACATATATAGCTTACATCAACACGTCCAGCGGTGCACAAACCACATTTTTTGATGTGAGTCCATACGAATAATTTTCGAACTTTTTTTTTAAATAACTGGACTTACTAGACCTTCAAATTGTCCTCGAAACAATAAACCTGATTTTTCGGCAAATTATGAAAGTCGGGTTTTCATAACGGGTACGGACTAGGTTTTTTATCTAGACATCTACTTTTCTGGATCACATATTAATACCCTTCAAACTGTCTTCGAATCATTAAACAGGTATCTTCGGCTTAAATACAGGACAGGGACGGACCCGGGGCATTATATGACAATTCACTGGCAATACGCCAACATTCGTGAAAATTATTTTGAGATTGCTTTCTGATTATACAACAACAACAACCTGAAAGACTCTTTTATCTGGAACCTTCAATAAAAGTGATAAACTTGTCTTGAAATTAATTAATTTAATGGTGAACTGTTCAGATTTTAATAAATAGATTTTAATAAGAATCCAACGAAAAAATGAACGATCCCACAGAAATCAAAGTCTGAGAACCAAGGAAAAAGCTCCTGCTTATATACTTTTGCCCTGAGACCACTATTATAAAGTCTTGGAAACTTTCGTCTATTTGGGGCTGGCATAACAACCGATAATAGGTCAGTTTGAAATACTCTTCTCCTAATAAGTATAATTGTGGTTAAACCAAATTTCTTGTTGATATTTTTTATGTTCACTAAAGTGAACTGTTTTGTTATGTATTGGACTTATCGTGGCATACAAATCTAAATACTTCAAGCTCTACCAAATCTGGATAGCTAAGAACTTTAAGATTGTGTATAGAATCAGATTTAAATTGGGTCACAAATAAAAAAGGCATGCTTAATGCTATACCTGTGAACCTAATTGTTTCAGCGCCTAAAAGTATACTGTGGCTTTTAAACTGATGTCTAACATTGAGCCAATAATAGAAATTCTTGGAGGATAAATATTTGTTTTAAGTCTATACAACGAATTAGCCAAGAAAAAATAGATTTGTATTGCTACGAGCGAGGTAAATTCGCTTATGCGCCTAAAAGTAGGCTGTATGACTCAAAGTGACGGCTATTTTTGAGCAAATAATAGGAGAAATATACTACTTTGATTATAAAAAAATTGTGTAAAATTTAAATTGATTTTAAAGTCAAAAATCGTTTATTGATAGAGAACAACTTATTTAATTGAGGTCAATAATAATATTAAGGTTAATAATATTACAAGAAAAAATTAAAAAATATATAAGATATATTTAGAATATGAACTATATTTTTCTCATTAGCAGATTTTACATAATATTTCTGTTAAATATACGTCCCTTCATAGAATAATGTGGTGTTCACACCAAGGCCTTTGGCAAACCGAATTTCTCCTTCGTATGTGCTATAAATAATTTTTCGTTTTTCTACTCAAAAGTGCGCTAACTATAGTTTAAAATTTTATTTTTTTAGTTCTCAGATCACTTTCGATCCTTCTGTCGTTAAACCACCTTTGCACAACCAACAACTGGCGTGCAACAGTTTGCCCCCGCCTGCCTGTAAACACTTCTAAATGCTATTTACACACTTATCGTTTAAATTGTAAATAATCATTAGAGTTCGTGTCAGTGAAAGCAAGGACTGGAAATCTGTTTTGAGCTAATTATATGCATAATTAAATTGTCACACGGTTGACTACAAAATGGCTCTGCCAATATTACAGTTATAAAATTATATTTGTATTTCCCATAGTATTTTACCACCCCTAAGGTGGGCCGACAAATTGAAAATTGAATGAATTTAAATTGTACTCGAGTAGTGAAGGAACGTTTAAAGGTGAGCACAAACGCCTGTGTGTTGACACCTTTGAGTGTGTGTGTGTGACGTATGCGAATAAGTGAAAGTAAACACACTACTCCGGCTAATGTAGCATATATTTAGGCGCAAACAAAGTTTTTTTTATTAGTCATTGTTGTTTGTGTATAATGGGTGAATAAATAACTTTGTAGGTAGTTGTATGTATGAGTTGTTGACATGATTGGCGTGGAATTTTTTTTTTTTGCAGAATACGTGTTGATCAGTTGTCAAACACATTGTGTTAACAAGCACATATACAAACATACTTATTAATGACGTACCTATATTAATTAGACACACAAGAAGGTAGTTTAATTGAATTTTTGGTAACGTCATATCAACGAAAATATAAAAGCGGAAAATTTTACAGGTGCTGAGAAGTCTCACGTGGAAAGCAAAAATTACTCAGTTGTTACACACTAAGATGGTGAAAGTAAATCAGGAAACAGAAGGGGAAAGAAATATAGGGTCTATATAGGGTATTTTTTAAGTATTGCATTTTTTTACACTCGCAACATGTTGCACAGAGAGTATAATAGTTTTGTTCTCATAACGGTTTTTTGTACCACTCCAAAAATAAACGAGTTAGATGTAGGGTTGTATATATCAAATGCTTTAAGCGATACATAAAGCTATAAAATTTAAACAGGAGATCACTTTAAACACAGTGGAACTTCTCGAATCACTATAATCCACAAAAATACTTTGAGTTAGAGAGACATCCGAGTTACAGAAGGTAATTTGTATGAATTTTGACTTCTATTGCCAATTCAATAGTTCGACTTATGGAGAACTTCGGATTAGAGCAGTTCGAGTTATGGAAATTCAACTGTTGCATCGGTGATTTAAAAATTGTCGAAATCGAACTATAGCTTCTCAAGGCCCCAGATATCGAACATGAAGTTCCAATGAAAAATTTTTGATCGACAATTTCTGATATATTTTATTCGCATGAATTCTTTTTTATACTCTCGCAACAAAGTTGCTACGAGAGTATAATAGTTTTGTTCACATAACGGTTGTTTGTAACACCTAAAACTAGACGAGTTAGATATAGAGTCATATATACCAAAGTGATCAGGGTGACGAGTAGATTTGAAATCCGGATGTCTGTCTGTCCGTCCGTCCATCCGTCTGTCCGTCTGTGCAAGCTGTAACTTGAGTAAAAATTAAGATATCTTAATGAAACTTGGAACACATGTTCGTTGGGGCAGTGAGAAGGTTGCTTTCCTAGTGCGATCCCTTATTTCAAATTTTACTTTTATAACTTTATTTAGTTATGACACTTTATGTGTTTTCGGTTTTCGCCACTTTGTGGGCGTGGCAGTGGTCTGATTTTGCTCAACCTTCCTATGGTGCCAAGAAATAAGTGTGCCAAGTTTCATCAAGATATCTTAATTTTTACTCAAGTTACAGCTTGCACAGACGGACACACAGACATTCGGATTTGAACTCCACTCTTCACCCTGACCACTTTGGTATATACAAGCTCGTTTAGTTTTGGGTGTTACAAACAACCGTTATGTGAACAAAACTATAATACTCTGTTTAGCAACATTTGTCGCGAGAGTATAAAAATGGGCGAAATCGGTTTACAACCACGACTACTTTCCTTATAACTCAAATTTGAACTCCATCTGATTCCTTCACTTTATCACGAATAAATAAGGAACCAATGAAGATAGTGGAATAAAACTTTACACATATAGTACATATCATCTCTGACTTCACTTGTGAAAAAATTATAGAAAACGGACTATAACTTTTCAAGGCCCCAGATATCGAATATATTGAACTCAGGGCCTAAGGATACATTTTAACCAAAAATATAGGTAAATCTCCCAGATAATTTAATGTAATTCAGAGGAAAATGTTTTCTTCTAAAAGTGTGTATCTGTTCCAAAAATTATTAAAATCGGGTCATAACAAATCCTAGCTCCCATATATCTAATTATAGGTTTTTCACAAATACGGTGGGCTTTATTCCGCATATAAGTATTGGTTAATATGTGAGATATCTTAGCAAAATTAAGTGAGTGCATAGTCTTGGATATAGTGTACCCTGCTGGTGAAAATGAAATAATTTCCTCAGCCCTCATATAGTATATATTACGATTTTCGTTATTCTATTAAACTTTAATGTGTCCCTATGCGAAAAATTAGTAAAATATAGTAATAGTTACTAGGTTTTCCAAATATTCGGTGGGCGGTATACCAGTTAATATGAAAATTAAGCAAAAGTATAATCATGGATATTACATAGCTTGGAGGCCCCATATATACATAATGATTTTTGTTATTTTAATAGACTTTATGCTGAATATATGGGTCAGATTGTGTGTTATCTCAATAAAATGTTAAGCAGGAGTGATATGACAGGAAATTATATATGTACCTTTATAAAACATATTTTTCAAAATTTTACAATAAACACACTGATCCAAGAACTAGATAATACTTCACCCTTCTCTAATAACTAATCAGAATTTATTGAATGAAATAATCTTGCAGTTTACTTGTAGAATTTTTTATACCCGTCAAATAATTATTACAAATTTAAGAATATTTTTTAATATTTTTGAATTTTTTATGAAATTTAAAATATTATTTAGACAATTTTCTTTAAAAATAGTCACTTTGTAAAGGATTCCATTTTTAAATTGCTTTTAAATGTAGAATTAATTCAGGTCCATTAGCCTCTGGTGCTTTGAAATTGTAAGACAACAAAAAGATATGTAGCAATTCCTGAGGTAAACTGTAAATAAAAGAGAGAACGAGCTTTAAAAGAGCTTATAATATCAATCTTAAGTTAAATTTTCATTTTAGGGGAGGCAATAACACTCTCTAAGAGGACTTGAAATAATAATAATAATCTAAAACTGCGCTAAAATTTATTACTATAACATCCCTAGTTGGTACTCACCGCTGTCAATATATTTCTATCAATATTACAGATCCCCAAAACCGAAAATTTTACATCGTAAACACTTAAGTGTTGCCAAAACTTTTGAAACTGTTAATAAAACAATAAAAAATAAGTTATAGTAAAAAAGTTATTTCAACTATATTACTTCAACAATTCTTACCTCATTTGCTAGTGCTTGGTCATCATTTTTGCGATTAATTTCGGAAATTATATGTATGGTGTTCTTTGACTTTGTACGAAAATTAAACAAAATAAAATTTTATTTAAATAATTATAATTATTGGTTTATTAAACAAGTAACTTCGACTTCTTGCCACTCACCTCGACTGTCGCTTTGTGGCAAGCTTCCACCACCAATAACAATCTGAATACATGCATTGTAATCCACAACAACTGATTACACGTGTATAAAGTTATAGAAACATCGTCCAAAGCTATAATCAGAAAATGTCCAGTGATGATTAG
Organism: Zeugodacus cucurbitae; assembly: GCF_028554725.1. Lineage (NCBI taxonomy): Eukaryota > Metazoa > Arthropoda > Insecta > Diptera > Tephritidae > Zeugodacus > Zeugodacus cucurbitae. The sequence continues at coordinate 18,639,469 of NC_071671.1, forward strand.
ATGTAGCGCGCAAGAGATCAGGTTACAAAGCACAGCAAAACCGAAGGCGCTAATAAAAGATCGTGAAATTCGATTGTATTAAAAAGTAAATAGAAGAAATATCTTTTTGAAATTATTTGCATGAACTGATAACTGTAACTTTACTTATGGTAACTTCTTTATGGAAATTAAAATAAAAATGTTTGATCACAAACTGATAGACGATCATAACTAGGAGGAACAAGTAAGGAAAGGCTAAGTTCCGGTGCAACCGAATATTTTATACTCTCGCAATTTATTTAAAGATTTATCTATATTTTCGGTGAAAAATTACCCTTAGGCACTGAGTTCTTCATGTTTGATATCAGCGGCCTTAAAAAGTCATGGTTCGATTTTGACAATTTTTTCACAAGTGATGTCACAGCTCAAATACATTATTTGTGTAAAGTTTTATTTCGCTATCTTTATCGGTTCCTTATGTATACATGATAAAGTGAAGGAATCAGAAGGAATTCAAAATTGAGTTATATGGGAAGTAGACGTATTTGTGAACCGATTTCGCCCATATTCCACCAGTGTCATCAGGGTGTCAAGGAAATATTATATACCAAATTTCATTGAAATCTGTCGAGTAGTTCTTGAGATATGGTTTTTGACCCATAAGTGGGCAACGCCACGCCCATTTTCAATTTTGTAAAAAAATCTCAGTGCAGCTTCCTTCTGCCATTTCTTATGTAAAATTTGGTGTTTCTAACGATTCTCGTTAGTGAGTTAACGCAGTTTTAGTCATTTTCAACCTAACCTTTGTATGGGAAGTGGGCGTGGTTATTATCCGATTTCTTTCAGTTTCGGACTGTATAAGGAAACGGCTAAAAGAAACGACTGCAGAGAGTTTGGTTTATATAGCTTTATTGGTTTGCAAGATATATACAAAAAACCTATTTGGGGGCGGGATCACGCCCACTTTTCCAAAAAAATTACATTCAAATGTGCCCCACCCTAATGCGATCCTATGTTCCAAATGTTATTTTCATAACTTTATTTATGGCTTAGTTATAGCTCTTTATGTGTTTTTGGTTATCGCGATTTTGTGGGCGTGCCAGTGGTCCGATAACATTCTTATGGTGCCAAGGAACACGTGTTCCAAGTTTCATTAAGATATCTCAATTTTTAATCAAGTTACAGCTTGCACGAACGGACAGACAGACAGACCGACGGACGGACAGACAGACATCCGGATTTGAACTTTACTCGTCACCCTGATCACTTTGGTATATATAACCCTATATCTAACTCGTTTAGTTTTAGGACTTACAAACAACCGTTATGTGGACAAAACTATAATACTCTCTTAGTAATTTTTGTTGCGAGAGTATAAAAATACGATTTTTTTATTTCTCTTAAAGAGGGTGAGCCTCTCAAGTGATAAAAGCTTTCATTGTGTTGATCTCGTAAAATCGATTCAACGGACGATAGAAATTACATCCGCTGCCAATACAATCCGCTGTAGTTGAAACCTATCACCAAATGAACTTACTTGGAAAATATTTCCACACACTTATACAGCGATTCGTAATTATCGACTAGTAACGTTAACAGTTCAACAGTCGGTTTGACTAGAAACAGAAATTAATAAAAGTATTTTACTTTCAAATTTCAGCTATATAAGATGTACATATGTAATTGCTACATACTCTTACTTACATTGTTGAGTTTTCAGCCGATCAAATTTGTGGAACGATGATAGTTCTTGATCCGCTGTTAAATTAGTTACCCAAATCTTCATTTTACAGCAACTTTTCTGTTCTGTGAAGTAGGAAAATGTCATTAGGAATTATGAAGAAAATGGTAGCAATAATTATATTAGAACATTATATGTTTGGAGTTATATCGTTTTTTTTTAGAAGGATTCACGTTTAGTATCGACTTCCGTAGCTTAACACTTCTATTATGAATTACAACTCTACTCAATTGTGTTGTGGTTAAAGTAATTAAACTCTTAAACAACTCAACTAATATTAAATTATACATTGTCATTACGAATAACAATTGACTTCAGTTGAAATTTCCACAAGAAAGTTGAAGTATCTTTAATCTTTCAACTGAAATTGTTTTGATGAGTTGAGTTGTTATTGATAATACCAATTTTCAAAATTTCAACCATATTGGAGTTGAGTTCAAATTCATAATAGGAGCATAAAACATCATTTAAAATTTTCACAATAATTATAATATAATAATTAATCCGCTAATATGTTCTAAAAAAGTCGAATCAAGATATTTCTTATAGCTTTAGATCCTGTTGCCATACAGGTTTGTATTCAAAAGAATTCTGAAATGTTACCAATATTTTCTGTCTTCAGAATAAGCTATGTATCTGAATTAATTTTGTCTGAAATAACTGAGATGACGGTAACTATATTTTGAAAATATATCTTTCGCTCAAAATAATCTTATAATCTTAATCTTACCCAACAAGAAGCGGCTTTTCAATATAGTATTCAAACGACGAAAACGTCTACCTAATCCTAAAGCATTACTAGCATATAAAATGTGGCTTCCAATTAAGATCAAATAAATGCCATAAAATGGTAAATACCAGTTGAAAGTGGCCTCTGGAATAAAATATTTGCTTTTAGAAAAATTGTGAGGTTATGTAACGTTGGAGTCTTACCAAGAAAGTGTTCTGGCACAACACGCATCCATACAAAATAATCATAACCTTAAAATATTGATTTAGATTTGAATTATTTATAAAAGAAAAAACTAAAATTTACGCAACTTATTAGTGCTCCAAATAGTGTTGCTGGGACTGTGGCCAGTATTCTTGATGCGAAGCGATCATTTTCGTGATTCAAAAAGAATTGCAAAGACTCGTCTAACTGTAAGCAATAGAATTTTAAAGAAATTTATGTGTACATGGGTATTATACACTTTTTTAGAAAATATTTTAGAAAACAATTTAAAAAATTTGTTTTTAAATATACGTCGTGTGTTCAAAAAACAACGGGAATTTTATTTTATTTTTTTTTTTTTGGAAAAAATAATTATTCATGTCTACATTAATGTTGTCGCTCTTTAAAATAGTTCCCATTCGATATTATGAACTTCTTCCAGCGCTACTTCCAATAGACGAAACACTTCTCAAAATCGGTTTTTTGAGATAGCCCTTGGCTCTTTCAGCGATTTCTCACATGCTTGTAAAACAACGATCTTTTAAGGGTTTCTTCATTTTTGGAACTTGGTTATAATATTGTTTTTGACCAAGAATTTACAAACAAGCAACGAATTGTTAGCTCTCAGCGTTTTTCAGGGGTATGTATATCAAATAAATTTTGACAATTAGACTCTCTAAAACCGTGACATATTAAATTTTACAATTCCCGTTATTTTTTGAACACACCACGTATATAACAAAATACCTTTCTTAAGCGCAAATTGAGCTGTTGCGTTGATTTCACGCTGCAAAGCCCGCAAACGATGCCAGCAACACACGTTAGCGCCACCATGCCCACATCCATTGCAGTGACCACTTTTAATGTCGAAGAATTCACCCTAAAAAAATTGTGATATTTAATTAATAAAGTAGTAAATTTTATAATGGGAAAATGTGGGCGAAGTTTTTGTTTTTGTTGTTGCAGTTGAGTTATTTTCAATCACTGATTAACAGAAAGCGAAATTTGTACTATGAATTGTAAAAAAAAATCATTATCTACTTACCGCAATTGAACTTTACAATTATGCTCGAATCCAATGCCAACTAATATGACTAAAACGGAAGTATAAAGAACATAAAAAAGAGTAATGCAAATCGATTTGATTTTGAATTTTATACGCTCTTATACGCACCCATCGTCAAACACAAGACGATTGAGTATAAAGTAAACAGTTTACTCCTTTTGATTTCTATTACGCCTTTCGCATTCGTCTTCACCGAGAAGGGTGCCAAAGCTAAGACTCTGCTCAGATAAAATACATGTATAGATGACTCACTGATTTCCATTTTGTAGTAATATAAAAATATTTAACTTTTCTGTTGTCCTTCAATTAATTTGAATTTGAAATCACGTAGCGACACTGCTTACTGTTTCAAGCGCATCGTGCGTATTAATTAAACTGTTACTAAAAATGTTCACTTCGGCATGCCACTAAGTGTGCGTTTCGCGTAATACGAGTACTCATACCATCACAAAATCCTTTTACTGCACTCGACACAATGTAAACAAATAATAAATTCAACTTTTTGACATACAGTATGCACACAAGTGTGACGGGTTTGGGCCACGTTTCACAATAATACGTGAATAAAATAAAAGTACGCAGCAAAAGTTGATAAGTATCGTTGAATAATTAGTTGTAACTATACAATTTATAAAAAGTAGAGATTTTGAGATTGCAGCGACTATTTTATGAATGCGTAGACATTATGCTCAAGTAAATATTTCATTATTTGTAACTAAATAAACATCTATATGGGTATATACTGGTAAAGAACAATAAATGTAGCATACATTTAGGAGCAAATATTATTATTATTTTTACGGATGTGTGATAAAAAATATATGTGTGTGTATAATTTATGGTCGACTATATTTATAAAGGATGTGTTGATAGGTTGTTAAACATACTCGTATCAATGTTAACAGTAAAGGCACTAATAAAGATTTTCTAACATATATTTAGGCTAGAAATAATAAATTCCGTCGTATATAATTTTTATTTAGATGACCAATTTGATTCGCATTTACTTGATCATATCAATTATTCGAGTGTATTTCTGTATTAGATAATAAGGGCAGTTGGGGCTACGAAAAGGGACTCCTTTGCTTAGAGCTTACTAAAAATTTCGTATTTCCTTCTACTTACCAAAATACTTCATTTTAACTTTACCAAAATATTCACCGATCTTCTAGATTCTATTTTTTGATATTTTTGTTAAAGTCAGCAAACCAATCTTACAATTGAATATTTCTCCATTTTTTTGTTAAAAGTTTACTGTAGTTGTGGAAATACAGTTGAACTTTCCTAACTCGAATCACCATAATCCATAGAAAACTTCGAGTTAGAGAGACTTTGAGTTGTGGAAGATAATTTGTATGAAATTTGATTTCTATTGCCAATTGAATAGTTCGAGTTATGGATAACTTAAATGTAGTTGTTCGAGTTATGTAAGTTCAACTGTATTTGTCATAAAAAACTTTGGTTATTGATTCCTTTTTGTTTTAATTTTTTCTTTTCTTCTTCAAATTACAATTTTTAACTTATTATATACTTTTTTTTTATTTATACTGTTTATTTTTAGCTTCCTTGTGGTATTACATTTTTCAATAATTTAATTACTCGTAATTCCCATTGCACAATGCATCAGCCACTCGCTTTTTGGAACTGTATGAGTATAACCAGATATGTGGCGATTGCTGAACTGAACTGTAAGTAATAAAAGACAAATTATACTTTGTTTATTAATTTCACAGTAATTTAATACAACAATAAACTAACAATAGTTACAGTCGTGAGTTCACCCCACGCTACTTTTAATTAAACATTTCCTAGTAGTGCCCAACACTCAAGCAGGCTACATATACATAAATACATACGAGGGGGTTCCGATCGTAATTAGTCTACAAAATAAAGAAGAAAATGTTGGACTTTTAGCTCGATATACTTGACCCAACCATATTCCAATTCGTTGAACCGTCTGAAAAATATGCTGTATGGAGCTCTGCAAAGTAGGCATCCTCATTCAACTAAAAATTCCGTTCGGCATTTGACATTTTGAAACAAATTTTCCAAATCTAATTCGATCAAATTGACCGTGGAGACGGCGGAGTCGTCTAATAAAGCATTGTCGTGGTGGAAAAGCCATTCTTTCTTCGCCAAATAGGCAATTACGCGTCGAATTGATTCAATAATTCGGTTTATGAGAGTCCTGTAACCGTTTTGCCCTTTCCAGTTATTCCCACCTTGTAAATTTCAACGATCTCCATGCTCTTTCCGTCGATATGAAATCCACGGTGTTAACTGTCAAACTCCGCTGACATATAGTTATACTTGTTGTGCACTCGTCGCCAATAGCTATTTATTGAGAAAGGTGCGCTTTCAGGCGATGAGCTAGGTATTTATTTTACTACCCTAGTACATAATATATAATTGGCCATGTAGAAAGCATGAGCTATTAATATAAAACTTATGTCATAGCTAATGACTGCCTTCAGATTTATTATTTGATATTATGACGATTAATCTGATGCAGCCGGGTAGTATACATATATAATATAATATAACTTAAGCGTGTTGGTTAGCTATTCTCTATGAGTTTGAAGTTAATTTTTCTCTTAAATTAATTTTAAATTTAAAATGTAATAATAAAAATTATTCCAAAAACTAGTTTCTTAATAAAAGATTCTAAAATATAAGACGGTAGAAAACTTCAAAAAATCGGTAAAAAATAATCATTATTGTTAGCAGAATTCACTTCGTCGAATTTTGGAGATTACCAACACAACTGTACACAACTGGTATAAATCACATAAACTGGCATAATCAAACATAAATAGAATAGGAAACGGATATACCATTTTAATGAGGAATATGCAGAAGTTGAGAGACGATGGTATATAAATATTTCACAATTTGTTTTCAATACTCTTACTACTAGTTCTGTTTTATCTTAAAATTAGGTTAGTAAATAGATCTCTGCATATGCAGGAATCTCACTTGGACAGTTTTGAGCGCTGTCCTTTGTGATACTTCTAATAGATCAGAAAAACCCTACTGATTCGTAAAAGCGCTTGGAATCTGTTAAAAACTTCTGAGTATTTTAAAATTAAACTTAAACCACTTTGAAAAACAAGAACATGCTATCAACTTATATATTCAACTCTCAGTGACCTAACCTCAAACAAAAAGTACTCAATTACTTGAGAAATAATTTTTAGATAAAAAATTAAACTATTCTAAAATAATCTTATGACTACTTACCGATGTTAGTATATTTCTATTGATGCGACAAAGTCCGAGCGCTGAAAATTCGACATCTATAACGAGCAACTGTTGCCAAAACTTTTTAATCTGTGATAAAGATATTGTAAATATTATTTATAGATAAAAAAAGTATACCAAAAAGGTCACCTCTTCAACCAGCACGGGCTCATGCACTTTTCGTTCAATCTCAGACACAATTTGTATGGTTTTCTTTGACTGTAGAAATATATTAAAGAGGAAATAAATAACGAAAGAATTATTACAAATCAACACTTGTGTACTTAATACTGACCTCCAAGGTTGCAATGTGACACGGCTCCACCACCAGCAGCAATCTTAATATATGTAAAATAATCCACATCACCTGACCCCACACATAACCGCTAATGTTTCGATTGAGTAAACCTAAAAATAGAAAATACGCAGTGGCAACCATGTGCAGCAGGCAGGAAACAAGTATGCACAGCACAGCAATGCCGTAGGTGCTAAAGCGGACGACAGGCGTATTTGAACTATTTGATTACAATATTTATGGATATGTAATTACTTTGAAAATATCTGTACGCATTTGCCCAACGATTCGTGGTTGTCTGCAAGTGATTTCAAGAGCACAACACGAGTTTTGCCTGCAATTTCAAATAAAATATGAATAAATTTGTTTCAAAATAAATAAATAATAATAATCATCGATTTCACTAACCCAAACCCTCTTTGGGCAATGATTCTGTGTTCAGACGGTCCAAACTGTCATGTAGCGACATCGCTTGGTCAGGCGTGATTTTAATGCTGTTAATCTGTGTTCGCACTAAGCTATACGGTTTGCTGTCTGTGTAAGTATAAATAGTTTTTATATAAAATAAATAAAATAAAAAATAATCGATATTATCCTCACCTGACAAATAATGACACTTTAGCATTGCATTTAAACGCCGAAAACGCCGACCGAGTCCAAACGCCGTGTTAGCGAATAAAATGTGGAAACCAATCATAACGAGATAAAGTAAATAAAACGGTATGTACCACTTGATATTGGCTTCTGCAAAATATTTTAGAAATAAAACAAAAGTATATAGAATTTGTTTAATTCTACTCACTTGAACTTTTTTTCGGCGAAAATTCCACTTGTAGCACCCATGTCCATATATCGAAAACTTTAAAGTAGACGTGTTTTTTCTTTAATAAATAGTAAAGTTTACAGCGTTAAAATATATTCAATACAACCTATGAGTGCTGCGCTTATTGTCATCGGTATGATGGCCATAATTCTGGATGTGATGCGATCACGTTTGAAATTCGAAAATGAGTGTAAAGCGGCATCAAACTGTATGATAATATAAAATATATCAAAAATTATACATAATTAATATTAATTACGAAATACAGTGGAACTTCCATAACTCGAAGATCTCCATAACTCGAACTTTTGAATTGGCAATAGTGTTTTCATACAAATTTCCTTCCATAACTCAAACTTTCTTAATTCGAAGTTCTCCAAAACTCGTACTCTTGAATTGGCAATGGAAGTCAAAGTTCATACCATAAATTTCCTTCCATAAATCGAACTTTTCGACCAGAGCATAATACAAAAATTAAAATTTTACTATCGAGGCAGAATTTTAAAAGAGTTTCACTCTTATGTATGATGGCGAACAAAAAATATGATATTACACTTATAGATTGCATAAATCATCTAACAAAGGCATGTGATATAGATGTCAAAAGCCAAACAAATAAATAATGAATAATTAAAACTGTGTATAAATCTATATTTTACAGCTTTTTGAAAAATTTATGTTTTTTCGAAAATTTCTATAACTCGATGTTTTTTTGTGGATTATGGTGATTCGAGTTAGAGAAGTTCCACTGTAGTTCCAAACTGATTGTCAAATGATAAGAGCTCTAAGAATATGCTAATTTCAAAACATTTTCCTTTGGGAGCAGTTGAAAAATACTTAAGAACGATGTGGAGTTCTTGTCCTTAGAGATTATTTTTAATAAAAAACGCTTAAAAGCTTTATTTCATAAACTGAAGATGTTTTCAGCAGATAGTACTAAATTTTTTTCTAAAAAAAAAGGTAGAATTCTTTAATCCACACGGAAAAGTTTATGTATATGATTGTCAACTCATCGTTCTTAAGTATTTTTCAACATCTATATATAGTATTTATTCGTAATTTAATTGTATAATGTTATTATTGAAATAATGAAATCGCCTGATTTACCTTTCTTAAACGCAGATTTAGCTCTCTTGTTGGCTTTACACTAAATATACCACATCCAATACCAGCAACACTGGACAGCACCACCACACTTACGTCCAGAGCAGTCACAACTCTCGAGGTAGAAGTATTCATTCTAAAAAAAAACAACCAATTTATGAAGGGAATTGTTATATTTTAAATATAATGACACAAAACTAATGAACAAGTGTAGAAAACTTGATCATTTTTGAGTTTCGGGAATAGATAGTGTTTGATAGGTATTACAAATATGTATAGACTTTGGTTTATATTAAAACTAAAACTATCAAAGAGTTTTTAAACTGTTTTTGTAAAAGTTTTTGCAAAAAGTGTGAAGTAAACTTTATTAATTTGGACAAATAGTGAAGTTACAACGCGTAAAACTTTAAACGCATTTTTCTTGAAACTGCTTTTTTGAAATCGAGTAACATAATTTCTTGGAGACGATTGCTCTCGTCCACTTCACATGTTTTTAGGGTCTGATTTATTTGTTTTTTTTTTTTTTTTGGAGGAGTTACTGTCTTCAAAAATAACGGTATTTTCGTTAAAAAAGAATCATTCGTCTCATGCACTTATGTCAGCGCTTCTTCCAATCGCCGAAACACTTCTCAAACCTGATTTTTGAGATAGTTTTTGACTCTTTCAGCGATAGCTCGTATGCTTGTAAAATTATAGCCCTACTTTAGGCCTGTTCATAAAAGCTATGCGTTTTTTTATCCCTCTTTCGTCACATCTTTAAAGGGTTACATGGGTTTCACGACTTAAAAAAATAGATTTTTGATTGTCTTATCTCTCGAGTGTTATCCTAAAAGTTGGATGATTTTTTTCAATTATCTTTTTCCCGAGGGCTCGCTGTAAATAAGTTCACAAAAAAAAGCTTACGTACGAATCTTTTTCAAACATGCATGGTCTGAAATTCAAAACAAACAGTAATCGCAATTTTTTTCATACAATGTTCAACGATACTAGTGAGATTAAATATTTGACGTAATAATGCCATTTATTTCTTCCAGAAATTCAATATTGTCAAAAAACAAAAAGGAACTGAAAATCACTTCAAAAGGCTTACGTACATTTCTGGTTTTGGGTTTTTCCTTCGCGTTTTTTAGAGAAATCTAATGGTAATAAATTACTTGTGTTACAAACTATTCAATTCCTTAAATAATGTTGCAGGGGAATGTTAATTTTTTGTCAAACGTCAAAGTGTGAAGTAGAAATGGGGCGTGGTCGTGAAATTCCATTTGAGACTGGGAAAATTATCTTAAACTTACATATATTTAAAGGGGAATGGAGCACGTGGCGGAATTATTAACAAACCGTCATCGAGTGAATTCAATCATATGAAGAGTCTGGAACTTTACAGGTAAATATAGAAGGAAGTTTTACTCAGTTCAGGTAGCGTGCATCCTCAAACCTTTTGAAATGAGCTTTACAAGAATGGGTACAAAAACCTTTAAGGGGCTATACCAGTATAACCTATGAAAAATTAGGCAATTTTCGTGAATTTTTTTTTAAAGAAAGTACTCGATCGATTGTTTCGAAGTTTTTTGCACTTAGTAAGGTATATTTTCAGCTACATTTTTTACAAAAATATTGCTAGATGCCAGAAAAAAAAGTTCCCTAACTGCTGGCATGATTCCGGCCGATTGAGTTGCTGGATCAAAAAATTCAAAAAGGATATTAAAGTTAAATACATTTCCTATACAATGACCTACGATTTTTTTAAAAATATCAAAAATTGACAAAATGGCTTAGCTCTGAAAAAAATGTCGCTTTTTTAGGTAAAATGACAATCAAAAAGATCGTAGGTCATTGTATAGTAAATATATTCAAGAATACTCAGTTTAAAGTCGATCGGTCAATGTATCGTTGAGTTATGATGTCAGCAATTTTGAGAAATGTCGTTTCGAGAAAAACACGTTTTAAGTTTCGACTATTGCGGCTTATAGCTGCGTGCGGTCGCTCTTTGGAACGCTACCATTCAAAAACTATTCAAGATACAATCTTACCGCTTTCACAGGCTATTTTTGAATGTTAAACTATCGAATAAGCAAAAAATAAAAAAATCGAATTTTTGAAAATGTCCCACTGGTATAGCCCCTTAATACCTCTGGTGCATCGACAAAAGAGGCTTGCATTTACAAGTAAATACGCTGATAAACCTGACTCGTTTTGGGATCACGTAGTATGGAGTGAAAATTCAATAATTTTTGTTCGTTTTTTTGCATTTTTTTAATAAAATAAATGATAAATTTAATTGAATTTCCTCCAAAAAACAACAGGTACATAAATTTTTTTTTGCCCACTGTATATATAAAACAATAAAAAGTTGTAACTAAACATTTTATTTTAAATAAGAAAAAAATGTTTGAAAATAGTTATAAAATAATATAAATATATTCTATTTTACAAAGTTTGCACTTGAAATCGAAAACTAAATTTTAACGAATATATGTATTCTTCGCGGTCAAATTCTTCTCAGCGGTCAGCAACACTTTGTATTTATTTTATGAATTTGTAAAATTTTGGTTAACATTTTTCTTAGTTTACACTATCGATTTTTGAAACACTTTCACATATGTATGTATACTCACCGCAAAGGTACTTTCGAATTCGCATCGTATAATAAGCCTTCGTAGCAAAGTATTACTATGCAAAAAAAAACACAATATTTAAAAAAAAATAGTAATTTTATATTTACTATATTGCTTGTTGTAAGAATATTATTTTTCATTTTAAAACTTTATTTTTAATTTATGTCACTTCACCAAACTAAAATTGTTACCAAAAAACTGGTTTAAATTTTTTTTTAATTTTTGAATTAAAATATTGAAAATTTTAAAAATTTTTGGGTTTCATTACATAATACACACCCATTGTTATGCCCAAAACAATAGCGTATATAGAGAATACTATACTGCGTTTTATCTCGATGACACCTTTTGTATTTTGTTTTGTTGAAATCGGTGCCAAAGCCAACACTTTGCTGAGATAAAAAACGCTCATAGATGACTCATTGATTTCCATATTCAATTTTTATTTTATTTTTGATTAATTTCAAAACTTTACTTTATCGACTTATATGACTTTAACAAGTAAATTGTTAACTTCTCTAACTTCTGGCTTGTATTATTTGTTTTTGATTTTTTGTCAAGATATTTTCCGAAATTTTCCGTTTATGACCACCGTTTGCGACGACTCAATTTCGTTAACTGCCAGCGCGTTTTCAAACAATCCGATATTGTGTGAAACTTTAAATTTGGCCAAGTTCAAATTTTGTTGTACATAATTTTGATAAATGACAAAAATTGTGACCGTATGCAAACAAGAAACGCCAGTAAACACCATTTTCGACTACAAAATGCCGCTAATGTGGCATATATTTAGGCGCAAACAAGCGATTTATTATTGAGGTAAACAAAAGTGCACACACACAACGCAAGACTTGTCGATGGATATGGGCGTTACAGGATATAAAAACACACACACACACATACACATACATATATATATAATATACTATATATTCTCCCATATTCATGCATTTCTCTCTGTGTACGTGATAACACACATGTGAATCAATGTGAATACTATGGGGTCGTGGCAGGTTAAACGGTTAACATTTAAATACAGAAAAAAATATGAAAAAGTGAAAAAAATCGAAAATTTGTCGCAAATAAATTGTAGATTATTATCTTAAACGCTCTCTTATGGCCCACAAAACACAAACAAATGCAGCAGCAGCAGCAGCAGCTTGAGAGCGTGGGAGTGGTGCACATGCACTATGCAAACAGACACACACACACACACTTATTTGAAATAGTGATTTATAGTTATTTGTAAGCGAGTTGAATTTCATTCAGTAATTTTTATGAATACAATGCGCGAGTGCTCTGTTAAAGCGCCACTCATTACTTAGTCATAACATACTGCCAATGTGTAATATTTAAGAGGGCTTGGTTTGCGGCTGACTGCTTAATCATTTGTCATTACCATTTCAACAACGCCAAGCAACAACAACTTCGTTAGTTTCTTACACATTTTATAATACTATGTTGTTAGCCGTTAATTTGTGGCAAATTTTCTCTTCACTTCATAACTACGTAATTCTATTGTAATTAAAATGAATGGCAATTATTTTAATAATTTCGTAAACATATTTTTATAATTTGTGTACATAAGCGTTGACTCATAAAAATTAAATTAAATTATTTTGTATGCACATTTAGGTGTCTTAACTATTTTATAAATAAAAAAAAAAGTTATTTAATATTAAAAAAAAAAATAGTATAATATAAATAAAAAATTAAAACGGTTAAATATATAAATTAAATATTTTTTTAATTTTTGTAAATATTTTTTATTTATTTATTTAAGAGACTATTATTACTTAATTGTGAACGAAACATATTTTTTTTAATTGATAACATTTTAACTTAACATACAACATGACTCCTTATTATTTATTTTATTTTGAGAAAAAAACCCAACTCATTTAACGCTCTTATTGTATGTATGTACCACGCATAGGTCAGAATTACTTTCAAATTAATTTTATTTCAAGAAACAATTTCCTTAACTTATTTGAACTCTTTCTGGCACTACACGAGAAGTCTAAATGACATAATAATTTATTTTATATCAAGAAAATAATTCTTAACTTATTTTAGTAGATCTAAATGGTCTTATAATTTATTTTATTGTAAAAAAAAATAACCAACTCATTTAAATATTTTTTGGTACCCCACAAGTAGGTCTAAATGACCACAGAATTTGTTTTATTTTTAGAAAAAAAATACTACCATAATTTAATCTTAAAATACATTATGATTTTTATTATATATATATTATTATTTATATAGATTAAACTCGAAAACTACTGTGCCGATTTCAAAACTTCTTTCACCATTGGAAAGCTACATTCACCCCGAGTAACATAGGCTATATTTATTGCTAGAATCTCAAACTTCTGGAAATAGTTCCCAGGTGAGGGTATCAAAAAGACTCCGTGATGTAGAATCTTAATCTGAAACTGAAAATCGTCTTGCATGTCATTCTCTTCGCATCGCAATCGCGTGCCAGAAAGTCGAGTAAAGAGCGCTCGCAGCTGCTTGCTGAACAAAATTTCAAAACCTGCAAGTACGCGGTTGAGAGTCGACTACGGAGCGTGTGCAGCGGCTTGAAGAACAAAATATTAGAAATATACAAGCTCGCAGTAGGGCGTCAACCTCTGAGCGTTCCCAACGCCTTCATAATAAGAGAGAAAGACAACGGACACAAAAGACTAGAGGTCGTTATCAAGTTCTAGATCATTGCAAATAAAATATAATTTCATGTTCGAATTTTTCTCATTTTACTTTTTTAAAATCAACCCAGGGAGGAAACGGGAAAGTGCATACATATGTACGGGAGAGTGTATATAAGTGTGTAAAAATTTATAACTTTTGAAATATTCGTTTAAGCCCGTGCGAAGCCGGAGTGGTCTGCTAGTTTATAATATTTAAAAAAAACTTCCTAAGATTGTATTATCAAAACTAAAATATCCATGAATCAAGACTTTTATGGCAATAGTGAAAGAAAGATTTCGCTATTTAAATGAATTCGACAATTTAAATGTTCATTATTTTTCGGATTTATATTAAGTTTTTGTCGAAAAACTCCAATTTCAAACCAGGAGTCAATCTGTATTCGAGATTTTTTAACTCATAAAGAATTTTTCAATAAGAGCTCTAAAAAAGTCGATGTCATTATGTCGACGTCATATCGAATCGCACGACCGAGGCGGCCAATTGACTGGGTCATTTCGTGAGATAACATGTTCCAAAACTTGGTTTTCAATAAATCGATTGTGACATACGCTGTGTGGGCTATGGTGCCGTATGTTGGAACCACATATTGTCCAAGTCCATATCATCCAATTCGGGTGAACAATATTCGGTTATCATTGAGAGGTAGTGATTCCCATTCACACTAACCTGCCGGTCTTGATAATCACGGAAGAGATACGACCCAATGATGCCGCAGGCTCATAAACCGCACCAAACCGGAATTTTTTTGGGATTCAATGACGAAGCTATTCATTCAGAAATGAGCTTCATCGCTAAATAGGACGTAGCGCTCTTAAAGTTAAAATTTCGGTAGTAAATTTTAATAATTTCGACTCGTTGTTGGATCGTATATCTCTCCATGATAAAATGGCAAACCTTAGCGAAGATAAACGTGAAAAGAGTGGGAAAAAATATGGCGTTACTTGCTGTCCCTTTTGTGGCGTACCTTTATTAAATACTTCCTTTTCTGGAAATATTATAGAATTTATTTAATTTTGTTGAATTATAAAAAATAATAATTATAAAAAAAATCAAATTATTGGAATATTTTTAAAAATTTTCAATATTAAAAGCCGGTTTCACGAAACAAATTTAAGTGAAAAATTATCTATTTCAGTTTCACCATTTGACTTAATACGTAACAATGGTTACGTTTTTCTATTCAGCTGATTTCCAATATTTTTTTCCATTTTGACGAATAAATACAATTTTTTGTTTACATAAATATGCTTTTATCCTTTCTAACATTCATGCCTTTCAATTTTTTATATGCCAATTTAGAAGAATGGTGAAAACCAGAAAACTTAAGCACAAAGTTAAATAATATTTAAAATTAAAATTGAATAGAACTTAATTTTCAAAGGAAAAATTTCGTGAAACCGGCTGTAAATTTTCTAAATTGCATCTTACATTTTCAAGAATTTATATACCCCAGTTATTTTTAAATGTTTTCTATATATAATTAAAAAAAATTAATTTTGAATACAAATGTATTTATTTATATACTATCTTTTTTTCAGAAATAACAATCAAATCAACAGTTCGAAATATTTATATTCTTTTTTAAAGCATATGCATTTACATAATAATATAAATAATATTCATTTAGCACACAGTGTTTGCATTAAAGATCTCAATCCAATAACCATCGGGATCCTTGATGAAAGCCAAACCCTTCATGCGACCATCATCAGGTTTCTTAACAAATTCAACGCCATGCTCTTCAAAACTGAAAATATTGGAAAATAAAAATATTTTTTTTCATTTTTATATAATTAGGATTAAAATTGAAAATTCGTATTATTAATTTGATAAATTTTTAATTAATATTAAAGATTTTTTATATATAAAATATAAATAAAAATTCACACTCACCGCTTGCATGCAGCATAAACATCTGGCACCATTACACCAATGTGTCCAAAGCCACGAGGATCAGAGTTGCCATTGTGATATGCCTGATCTTCTTCATTCTCAGTGCCCCAATTGCTGGAAATCACAACAAATTGTAAATATTAAATTCTATATAAATATATGCTAAAATCAACTCAACTTACTGTGTCAACTCAACAGTTGCCTTGCGACTCATTGCCCAAGCTCTACGTTCCACGGGATCTTTTGGTACATCCTCGGGATTTTCATAGCTGCAGATATGTATGTACATATATAAAAAAAAAAAAAAAATGAAATTTAAATTATTCAAAAATATTTTAAATAGCAAAATAACACTGATATGCAAAGTGTCTTTGACTTTGTCTTATCAGCAGCACTCCAAGTCGAGTGCAGATAAAATGTTCATTGGGACAATTCATGCCATTAAATGTATGAATTGTATTGTACGTACCCCATGAAGTAGAGCGAAAACTTGGCTTCGGGGAAATCTAATTTCACCAGCAATGACATGCCGAGAACACCTGTGTAGAAAGGCAGTGATTTGCGTGGGTCTTTGATGCGGTACATTGTTTGTTGGAAGAGGAAATCCTAAAAATGTAACATAATAGAAATTAATTAAAGCATTAGTATCATAAAAGAACCATATATATTAAATATTTATGTAAAATATTATATATGTATGCATATTAGTCAAATTCAGTACATATATATATGTAGTGTATTTATAAATTCTTTCATATATAACTAGCTACCTCGCCCAATATGTTTATATCATACATACATACATAACACTATGACCATAATTCACTCTACCTTGGTCGCCGCATCTGCGGGCTTGCATAATGCCACTGCCTCCTCATTGGACAAACCTGTTGCTTCGGCCATTTTCACCGCCTGAGTTGTAGCAAAAGTCCTAGTATTTTGTGTGCTTTTTAACAAATTTATCACTGGATGAACTGTGCGACCGGCACTATTTATGCGAACACAATTCCACAACCGTATGGAATTTGACAGCAGTTTTTTGGCACTCATGCTGATAGTGATTTAGCAAGTGACATCAGCGCTGCCACCTAGCGTTGAACACAGCTGTCGACTGTATTAGTGCGTTAAAATTTAGTAAACCGGTAGTGAAGGATTTTAGAATATGTTATTGAAATTGGTACAGTTGTGAGAGTAATTGAGAATTGTTTGAATTAAATGTTTGTAAATGAAAAGATATAATTTTTTTTTTAATTATCGAAAAAATATTAAAAAAATATATTTAAAATGATTTTAAGAATAAAAAAACTTGTATTTTACTGTATAATACCTAAATTTTAAATATATACATAAAAAATACATAAATTAAATAATAACAATAAATTACATTAATTTTAAATAAAATATATTAAAAAATAAAAACATACATAAAAAATTAAAAAAATTATGAAAACTAATAATACTTCAATTATATTTAAAAAAAAAAATAAATAATGTTTTTATAAATATTTAAAAAAATAATTAAAATTAAATAAATTAAAAGAAATATTCGCACCATGATAAATCGAATGAAAATAAGACAAATGCGTTTATAACTTTAGCAAGTATAATAGTTGGAATTAAATATACATACATACATTAAAAAAAAATGTTAAAAATACTACATAAACAAAAAAATATATTTTAGAACAAAATTTCATTAGCAAAGTACCTTAATACAAAGAAATAAAAAATTTACTAATAATAGTAAAAATATGAACTATTTAAATCTTATTTCATTAGAATTATTGTTACTTTCACTGTTAAATATAAAAGGAATAAAAAATACAGTAAAAATTAAAAAAAAAAAATATTACGGATTAATATATGAACTAGTTTAATAGTTTCCCATCACTAATAAGAAATTTTTATATTTCAATTCATTAAAAATATTGTTTTTAACTGCTGTTAAATATAAAGTATTCTATAAAAATTATAGTAAAAATTTAAATATGTATTTTTCAAATTATTGTTCTATTGTTTAAATATATACTTACTATATCTTTTTTGCACCCATAGCAACTGTATCATAAATAAGGCTTCAGTTTTTTTCAGCACTAATATAAATTCTTAAATAAAACCCATGTCTATTTTATCGTTTAGTTTTTGTTTTTTTGCTTTTATATGTATATACATACATATTTATTTAAATTACTTATTTATTTTATTTTATTGGACTTAATATTTAGGTGAATTTCATTTTAATACATGTTAAAGGCATTTAATTTGAGGGGTGTTTGTAACTTAAGAATATTTGTTGTTGATTTTTACTTTTTTATTATTCACTTCTTTACTTAATTCTATTCTATTACTAGAACTATTAGCATTTGTGTTTTTTTCTTTTTTTTTAAATTTATTTTTTGTTGATGTATTACATTTTCTCATGTAGCATGTTGAGTTTACATTTCAATTTGTAGCTACATAACGGTAAGTTTCAAAATTATTTTAATATTGTTTAAAAAAATACAAAAAACTTCCAAAGTTAATTTTTTATTAGTTACAATAATGAAATAATTAATAAATTTTTGATTTCTTAAGCAAAAACTAAAACGAAAATAGTTATAAAAAATTGTTACTTCAAATATGTTTTAAAACTCATTGCAGTCTCTATTTCAACAAAAAAAGTGTTTATTTCCGCCTAAAAGCTTTCTCACGTTATTTTAATTGGCTTTAACTGAAGAATTCTCACTTTCTGTTTTCTGTTTTCTTTTTTATTTACATTTTACATTTTCTTTGTTCAGTAGTCGTTGAACGAATTTTCGCTTTTACACGTTTTCGGGGAATGTTGCCAAAAAATGGACGACAACTAATGGACAGTATAAATTGCAATTAATACGCATTCTTAAATAGATATGGATGGCATTGTAAAATCGATTGTTAGTGTAATAAAGTAAATCAATTGACACAAAATGCTGTTATTGACAAATCTAGTAAATTTAAGACGGTGCGTTTTTATATTTATTTATTGACGGTTGTTGATAAGTTATAACTTGTAGTTTTAGTTATTGTAGTAAAAAATTAAACTCAGTTTTAATAGGAAATACAAAAAAATAAATGGTCGATAATTATAATTTTCTGAAGACAACATTGTACAAAAATATGTCAAATTATAAATTAAGAAAAAAATCATCAAAAATCCAGAAAAAAATTTTAAATTTCATTTAATCAATTTAGCTCGACTAAATCAAAATATTGCTTTGAATTTTTTGAAGATAGTACTTAAAAAAAAAAAAATAATAAAGTTTTAAGAATTAAAATAAAAATTTAATAAAATATTTTAAGTATATTTCCGAATTTTATTATTAATTAATAAACGCTCAACACAAGTGTTTTAGAACTGAATTTCGAATTTTCGAACCTAATATAAAAAATAATTATACAAAATTTATGAAGAAATATTGAAAAATAAGAGTTATTAATATTTTCCTTAAAATGAAAATAATTTCATTACTGAATTAAATATATATAAAAAATTGAATTTTTTTTTAAATAAATTATTTATTTATTATTAAAATTATTTAAATTGCTTGAATAAAAAATCTTTTTTTTGTAAAATTACTGCATAAAATAAATAAATAAAAATTAATTAATAGGAATAATCATTTTACTAAAATATTATAAACTCAAATTCAAAGCTGAAATAAAAGAATAATACATTTTTTAATAATATTTCCCTTTAAAATAATTAACTTAAATTATATATTAGGTCTACAACTTTGCTTCCGCCCTTTTTTTGTAAATTTAAGGCTTTTTTTTGTATAAAAACGGTTACAAATGTCGATGAGCCTCAACCGCACTTTTCTTGGAATTAAAAAAGAAAAGCTCAAAAAGTGACATTTTCAGTTGAGAATAAGTTTGAATAAGATCTCTACAAATATTTTGTTAGGTTAATGTTGACACAAATGTCCAAGATCGATATAAAACGATTTAATCGACCAGTGCTTGACCCTAGAGACATCTATTGGAAAACGGCGGAAGCAAAGTTGTAGACCTAATATGTAAATAACAATAATATGTTATTAAATCTGATATAAAAAAAATTATTTATATTTTCAAACATAGAAAAAAATTTAAATTTTCGATACTATCATTAAAATTAAATTTGTTTGCTCTTTAAAACTAATAATGAATTTCTTCTTATTAAAAAAAAATATATCTTTAACACTTAATTCTTCTTTAATACTAACAAATTAAATATTTTAATATTTTGTATGTAAAAAAAATTTGTATAAATATCAAACAATCAAAAATTTTAACAATTAACACAAAAGGTAAAAAAATAAATTAAACTAAAAATTTCAAAACTTTTGTATATTTATATACATAAAAAATGGAAAATATTAAAATAAAAATACATAATTTAAAAAAATAATGAAAAATAGAAATAACCAAAATTTAAAATTAAGTTAGCACTTTTATAAAAATATATAGACTAATTTGTAGATTTACTAAAAATATTTTTAATAACAATCATTTATTTTTAATAGTAATTATATTAAAAAAATTGTATAAATAATTATATATAAAATATTGACAATAAAGAAATGAAATAAAACAAAACTCTTTTTATGCTCATATATATTGCAGTAAATATATAAATGTAAAAATTCACATTTATATACACTACGCATATTTATTAAATTTCTGTTTTAATAGTATTTTTCATATTTAAATTAATAATCAATTCAATAATAATAATTAAACTAAGGACTGTAGCGTGGCAGACATAAAAATATTATCAGCAATAATAACAATTGATCAATTGCAATAAATTTTATATGTGTATAATTATTTCACTTTAAAATAAATTCATTAATAATATATTTTTGCGCTACTTAAAAAAATTATGTAACAAAACAAATAATGTCTTTATGCGTTTATTGTAACAAATTACAAAATAATAATAATAATGATTAAAAGCAATTAATTATAAGCAATGCACATAAATGTATATATAATTAACGCTAATATTAAGTTAGTAAAATTTTTTATGAAATTTAAATTAAAATTTAATAATAATAGTACATAAAATTATAACAAGTCGAGCTGAGGATTTCATATATACGTGAGGGAAGTACATTATTTGCTATTCTTTCGTAGACATGGCTTTTTAAGTTGGCTGGCAAAGGGAGACATAAGCGGGAAAGCGTGTGTATGAAAAATTAAATTGAAATTGAATTGGATAAATTGGCTAAGACGACAAAGCAAAGGGTATAAATAAACAACAGTCTTTTTAATATTATTGTAGAAGAGTGCATGTATGTATGTATCAATTTTTGTTTTTTCACATGTTTGCTGCAATTTAATGCAAATTATATAAATATTTTTACAATTTCTTTTTTTTTATAGCATTTTTGTTGTGTTTAAATGTAACAGCGTTGTTGCTTTAAACTATTTTTATTTTATTTTATTTTACAACCTCTCTTCAGTTGAAATGGCAACATTTTTTTAGACATTTTGTATGCATTTATGCTTGTATATATATAAATGTGTGTGTATATGCATGTTCACTGTTGTGTATTGCTATTTCTTGTTGCTGTTAAATGAGCTATGAAATAATGAGTTATACATATAAACCAATAAATTATAAATTAAGCGCGAATAAAACATAATTAAAATTTAGATTTTTTTCTAGAAATAAATTATTGTTGTTTTTGTAATATTGTTTTTTTTTTTTTTTAATTTCAAATTCAAATTTAGTTTGTCAGAATTCTTTAACATTTATTTTATAAGTGCCCTACTGCTGGCAAGCTCTGCTAAAAAACTAAAAACTAAATTGTCAATGAGTTTCAAACCCAAAATTTTGGTGTTAAGTAAATTTCAAATTTTTAACTGCTGCTTTCAGGCAGGCAAAGTAAGGCTCCAAGTAGTCGATTCTACGCACCGCGATTTATTTTCCGTGAGTCAACTCACCAGCATTCAACAAAAATGATTGAAAAATATTATATTTTTTTTTACAACAAAAAAAAATAAAAGTTTGACAGTCCTTTTGTTACTTTGCTTTGACAGCTTTGAATTTACTTAAAATGATTTTTTTTAAGTTTCGATTTTTTTATAACAAATTTAAATTTAAATAAGAAAAAAGTTCGGAAAACATTTTTTCAGCTTATTGTTGTTGTTGTAACAAAATATTTTACTATTTCTGTAATTATGTAACGTTTTTTTAACGCATTCTAATTTCCTTTGAGCCACTAACCAGTTTTTTTTCCAAAGCGCATTTAATCTTCCATAACTAAATTTGATAAAAAAAAAATATTTTGCATATTCTATTATTATTATTTCTTTTTCAAATTGCTGCTTTTTTGCAAATTGTTTGAGTATATTTGAAATGTAATTTAATTCAAATAATAATTTATTTTAATTTAAAAAATATAAAACATTTCATTTAATAAATAAAAATAAAAAAAAAATATTTATATGCGAAAACAAATAACTGTAAAAATAATAAAATACACAAAAATTTTTCGCGCTTAATTTATGTAATTTCATATTATACTAAAAATTTCGAATTTTCAATATTTCATTAGAAAATTGTTATTTATTTGCAAAAAAAAATAGTTAATTTTAAAGGAAAATATTTTCTTAAAAAAATATCAAATTAAAAAAAAATTACTTCTTAGAGCTCTTTTTTTGTTAGAAATGAATTTAAACTGCTTCGAATTTGATTTTTTTTAAATTAATCAATTAATATTTAAAAAATATCACTTCTTGGAAATTAATTTATAATGCTACAAAATGTGATTTTTTCTAAACCAAAAAAAAAAAAAAATTAAAATTAAAATTTAAAAAATAACTTCTAAGACATTTTTTTGTTATGTTAAGTGAATTTTCTAAAAAAAATAATTTAAAAAGATCTATCCTAAGACCTTTTTGTTGAAAATGAATTTATATTTTTTTCTATAAAAATAGCAAAAAATAAAACAAAAATTAAAGAAAGTAATAAAATTAATAATAAAAAAATTTAAAATTTAAATTAAAAAAATCACTTCTTTGCCATCTTTGTTAAAAATTAATTTATATTGCTTTTTTCTAACAAAAACTATTTATGTATTTCCATAACAAAAATATTGAAAATTCGTAATTTTATAATAATTGTTGCAATTCATAAAGTTGCATTAATAAATAACAAAATTGCTTGCACTTTACAAAATCTCTTTCACATTATTTTTTTCTTTAAATTTCCTTTGTTTTACAATTTAAGTATGTAGATCATTTAAATGCACATGTTAATTTCCCATCATGTACAGCTTTTGTCTAACCACTAAATTACCCCTATTTTTGCCAGTATTTTGTGTTTTCGTATTTATAAATCTCTTAAACCTGCACAGTTACTGATTGCATATTAGCTTTTTACTGCTATGTTTACGTTTATTTTGGACTTATTTAAATGTTTCACATGGCGCATGCGCACAAAACATTTGTTTTTTTTTTGTTGTTGTTTGTGTAACTAAACTTATTTTGTATAAATTTAAATGAGCGAAAATATTATTAAATTTTTTGTTTTTGTTTTATATACTATATACAAATTGGCATTTTCATTCGTTTGTGTTACATTATTTTACTAAATTGTTGTTGTTGCTATTATTTTATTTTCATTTTAACATTGTTTTTCTAACGCTTTTGTACAACTTAATTTCATTTCTGCTGCGGGTTTCTACAATATTTATGCTGCAACACAGTGTTTGCCTTGTTTGTGTTGTCTTGTTTTTTAGACCTATTACAAACATGCATATATGTATGTAGTGTGCAGTGTTTGCTTTGCTAAGTTATTTTCACTTTAAATTTTACTAGTATTAAATTAACACTTCCTCAACACTCCCCTTCGCCCTCTAGTAGCTATATGCGCACTGCTTTTTAATTATTTAAATCAATAACCAAGCAACTTTGTGATGCCGCAACATTTGTATACTCTAGCAACATGTTGCTAAGAGTACAAGAGTTATGTTTATATTACAATTGCAAATAAATTCAGCATTTTCAGTTTCATATAGAATAAAAAAATAAGAGCGGAGAGTATATATGCACAGTTTTGCAAGCGTTGCGTGCAAACTTGAATTTCAGTTTAAAAGTATATATATACATATATACATATATATATATATATATAGTAATATTATTATTAATTTAAAAAAGAAACGCCTAAACAAAAAATTAGTTGCCTAAAGTAGAATAGAATGCATAACTAAAATATATATAAATCCGCTTAAAATACATACATACGTGTATGCAAGCAATTAAAAGCAAAAACAAAAAAAAAACTTTCATAATATTAGCAAACAAATATATGTCTACGTATGTTTTTGTTGTTACTATATTGTTGCTTGTGTATTTTTTTTTCTTGTATGTAGCGCGTGTGTGTGTGTGTGTAAATCTATAATATATAAATATATGTATATATATTCCACTATTACTAATCATCTTCATCGGATGAGTTCGATGATAATTGCAGATCGTTTTGCAGCAAATCACTTGTAAATGCACCATTGTTGTTGTTGTGGCTATTATTAGACGCATAACCAGATGAAGGCGCATTGCGATTGTAGTGTTGTTGTTGTTGTGGCTGTGCCGCAGCATTCATTGGCGGCAGCGCTGACATCAAATTTGGCAATTGATGCATTTGATGTTGCGCATGTGGCTGTTGTTGTTGTTGTTGCTGATGATGGTGATGCTGCTGCTGAGGATGATGATTACCAGCACCATCTTCTTCATCACTACTATCGCTGCCTGAGTCACTGCCACAATCGCTGCCGCTCGAATCTGAGCTAGAACTCGAACTGGAGGAGCTAAGACCGCGTATTTGCTGCAAAAAAAACCAAAACAAGATGATTGCAATTATTATTAATTTCATAAATTTCGAAAATCACAAAACTCACCTGTTCGAGTTGCGCCGCCGCACTAGCCATTGCGGCATCGCTATCGTGTGGCGATGACATGCCTGGCATATTGTGGTGTTGTTGTTGTTGTGTCTGATGATGTTGTTGTTGCAACATTTGATTGCCCATGGACATGTTGTTGCTGTTGTTGTGATAGCCACCAGCACCACCGCCATTCGACATATGCATTGAGGACGTTGAGTTTGTGGCGTACATGCGATTGTTGTTGGGTTGCTGTTGTTGTTGGTAAGGATTATGCCTATGCTGTTGTTGGTGTGTAAAGTTTTGTGGCGAGGCAGCTAAAATGAAAAATAATATAGAAAAAAATTAATTTAGAATTTAAAAATTTTGTAAAAAAAAAAAATTAAAATAAAATAAATTACTTTTTAATTAAAAAAAATCAAAAATTGAAAAAAAAAAAATTTAAATTCAAAAAATATTTTTAAATCTATGAAATTATTAAATATTTAGAAAAATTAGAACTTTTGAAAAAATAAAATAAATTTTAATTTTCAGAAAAAAATTTCAATCGAAAAATTTATATTTGAAAAATTTAAAATTCAAAAATTATTTATATATTTTTATATCTATGAAATTATTAAATATTTAGAAAAATTAAAAAATATAAAATTTATAAATTTAGAAAATTATTAATGAAAAATTAAAAATTTTGGGAAAACTAAAATACAATAAATTTTAATTTTGAAAAAAAAAAACGAAACAATTAAATATTTACATTTCGAATATTGAAAAAAAATTATTCAAAAAATAGTATAAAATAAATATAAAATCAAAAATTAAAATAAAAAAATAAAATAATAATTGGAAATAAAAAAACCAAAAATAAAAAATTGTAATTTTCAAAAGAATAAACAAAAATTAACATTTGGAAAAATTAAAACAAGTATTAAAAAATATTTTAAAACATAAACTATATTAAAAAAAATTAAATTAAAAAATAATTTCAAAACTAATCAAAAAGATAAATTAAAGAAAAAATGCAAAAAACATACTTCGTTGTTCCATACGATTGTGTTTCGTCTGTTTGCCATGACTCTGTGCTGACGCATTTGTGGCCGACGTCGCCGCCGCAGCGTTCAAATTGTTTTGCCGTTTCTGATTGTTGCGATGCGATTGCTTTGACTGTTTGGTCGGCGCAGGTTGATGTTGTTGCTGTTGCATTTGCATGTGATAATCGTGAGCTGAATTGTTATGACTCGACGCAGAAGATGATGAAGACATATTCGCCGTAT
This sequence comes from Zeugodacus cucurbitae, assembly GCF_028554725.1. NCBI lineage: Eukaryota > Metazoa > Arthropoda > Insecta > Diptera > Tephritidae > Zeugodacus > Zeugodacus cucurbitae. The sequence continues at coordinate 18,666,036 of NC_071671.1, forward strand.
CACCGCCACTGCCACCGTGCATATGACTATTGCCAGTGGCGGCGGCGGCCGCGGTCAGTCCGAATGTGCCATCATCGTCATCGAAGATCATTGGAATGCTGGGCAGCGTGGCTTGTGTATTATTTGCGTTCCAGCTGTAAAAAATATAAAAAAAAAAATTATTTAAAAAAAATATATAAATAATAAATTTAGCAAATAAATTGCACAACAACAATTAAAAGCGACAAAATTGTGTAATACTCACGCCGGCGCTGACTGTGGACTTTTGTGTATGGATGGCGGTGCAGACGGCGATGCGGATGCGGATGGCGAGTTTCTTGGCTTAAAATCAACTGCAAGAAATTGAAAGAGGAAATTGTTAGAAAATGTTTAAAATTAGTTACTTTATAATAATAATATTGCTTGTACTCACTTATATTATTTCGACGACTCCCTGTCGACACTTTCGTCTTCGATGTGATGCGCATCGTACTATTCTCTAGTTTTTGCTGCGGTGCTACATTCACGCTGGCAGCTATCGCACTTGGTTTGTTTGTCATCTCACTCCTGGAAAAGAATTAAAAAATTGATTTAGTAAATTGGAATTCTAAAAAATATGTTTTAATAATAATTTTTTAATTTGTATATTTTGATAATAAAAATAAAAATATGATTATTAAAGTTAAAATAACCGAAAAATATTAATGAAAAAATCTTAATACAGAAATTGTTTCAAATAAAATAAAAATATAACAAAAGCAATTAAATTTTTGTTTGCTAATTTTTTAATTTCAAATTTATAATAATAGTAAAATGAATAATAATAATATTTATATTGGAAATATATAATTTTGAAATAAATAGTAATAATTAATAATATTTATGTTAAAGTTTTTTGCGGAAGAATTTTGGAAATTACAATTCTCGAAATTCGAATTTCAATAATTATTCAAATTATTTAATTTAAAATCTTTAATATAATAGTAAAAATTTTCCACTTTGTTGATCATTTTGATTAACAATGTTTAAAAGTTAGGTTATGAAAAATTTATATTATTACTTAATTCTATATAATTCTTCTAAAGATTTTCCTTTTCTCAAACTATGAATTGAGGTTATAAAGAATATATGTTAGTTTGTATATTTTGACAATTGTTGTTTTTCGCACTTACCTCGTCTTTTTCACTTGAATATTATGATTTAATTTCTCGAATGTAATACCACCGGTTTTTCGATCGTAAATCAATAAACATTCTTTTGTGTATTTTCTGTGGTTTCCCTTATAAACTGTATGAGGCACACCGGAACTTACTGGAAAGAGAGGAAGAAAAAATAAAGTTACGTTAGAAATAAACTCGCAAAGGTATAGAATAATAATAATAATAAAATAAAATACGCTAAAATGTGGATACTTTTCTTAACATAAAATTTTCTTAATATAAAATACATAATAATTACACGAATATGTATTCATAACAGAATAACATATAGAATTTCAAGGATATTAATCATATACAAATATGACTATGACTCCACGACCGTGAGTTCTAAGTAATTGCAACGGACCCGAATCATTATAAGAGGTACAAGTTCTATCAACAGCACTCTAAAAAATATTTATACGGTTACAACAACAATAATTTATGAAAATAGCATTGCCAATTGTTTCAAAATATTTATAACCTAAAAAACCATTCATCACAATTCTTTCCCAATTATTTTAACGGTGTAACCTAAAAATATACACATTTAATCATGAAAAAAAGTATCTCCGGGTTTTTCACGTAAATACATATACCATAACTGTATTACTAATCAAAGCTTTTATTAACCCCACACAAATCGCTACATACAATATGTATAAAAAACAAAAACCAAACTACTTATTGCTGCAATAAATGAATAATGGTAATTTAGTCGGAAAAAATCTCGAGTGCATTTTCGCCGCGACGACAGGTTTCCTGGTGTGGCATAAATTATGCAACACCGAAAGGCAGCACTGTGCAAAAACACACCTCAAATATTGCAAGCACACGGTTAACCGAAAATAACCATAACATAGCAAGCAATAACAACAAAAGAAACAAAAAAAAATAGTGAATGGAAAAATCACCAAAAACAAAAAAAAAATACCAACAAACTGTTAAATGCATAAAAAGACTTTTGTAATGGAAGTGTAATGCAATATTGTAATAACAATAAAACCACAACGAAAAATCGCGAAATAAAGAACAGCACACAAAAATAAAACTGCATTAATGTGATAGTAGTTGCTTGTACTTATGTATGTTTGTGATTGTTGATTTTGGCGCTTATGAACCAACGAACATACATACATATATGTAGATAGAAATATTTCTTTATTTAATTTAAAAAAATATTTAAGGTTTAACGATTTTAATGTTATATTTTTAACATTTTAAATTTTTTATTAATTTTATATTATTATTTATATGTATATTACTGGTTAACCAAATAATTCACCACAAAATAACCGATATATTTTTTGTTTCCACGAAGCAAATTATTGTTGCACAGAAATTACTCATATACGAATTATGTTTGAATATAATTTATATTTATATTAAAATTGCAACATAAAATTATTTTTAAAACACAACATTTCCTTATGATATAAGGTTAGTATAGAGTATGTTGAAACTATAAACACTACAGTATTGCAAGTATGTAAATTTCTCAACTTGTATAATTAACTGATAACAGACTACACACTATTCACACGATAAGCAAGTGTAATGAAATTTATGGCACTATTGCAAATAATTATCGAGTTAAATAATGTAATAAAATGACACAATGTAACTATAATGCATTCATATATGATTTATGCATAACTGAGGCATTAAAATCACAATAACTTGTTTGTTTTCGATTTCTGAATTGAAGCTTTTATAAACCAGAGTTCATTTGAAAAATCTGCAAGTGGTTCCGGAACCAATATTCAAACTTTTTAGATTTAGAATATATTAATTTATTATTACTTTATTATAATTATTATTAATTTTATATACATACATATGTACACATTGGTTTACACACACGAACTTTACTTTAATAATTTTCTTTTTTTGTTATAAACAAAAATCACGAAAAATTCCACAATACAGCTTTTTTATATTTCTTTAACGCACTGAATAACGGTTAATAAAAAAGTTAATTTCTAAATTTATAATCATAAAATTACTAAGAAAACCCGCACACACACCACATTATGCCAACCAGGCATCGTAACACAGCACATCACTCAACAAAAGTCTGGCTTTCATAGCACAAACAGAGCAATCAAAGTATCAAGCTTTTACACCAACTATTCATTAATCTTTGCATCTAGCTGTGTCGCTGTCAGCTGCTGAAATTATGTACATACATACATACATATGTATAAGCTTTTTATAGCTTCAAATTTTCCATTTGTTCATTCGTCAGCGCTTTGGTTAGTTATTAAAAGCCAAGTCATCTCAAGGCCGAAAAATTATTGCACTTTTGTTTTGGTCGCCACACTCAAAGAGCAGCAGTATATTGTTAAAGTAACGAAATCAAAAAAAAAGTAATCCAAAAAAATAAAAAACATCAAATTAAAAACAGCTATCTTACAGCATTAAATCAGCGAATGTGTTGGTTCGCTGGGGTTAACGTCAGAGTCAGCGTTCGCGTCCGCGTCCACGTCCGCGATACCAACTTCCAACTCCAACGTCATCGTCATCGTCAACGTTGCTTGCGCACATTCACATTTTCAGTTTCACGGCTGTGTGTGCACTTTGCGCCGCGCTCGTAAACTGGTCCGGTTCGGGGCCATTAACGTAGGCACAATTATGTGCATATGCATATAAATACAATACATAGTATATATGTATGTATGTGATCTCATATAAATTCAACGCATCGGAATGTAACGCCAGGAAGGCACAAACACTTGGAAGTGTCTTTAAAATAACCAGATGTGTATGCGATGCGTGCATACGCGCAAATCACACACCAGCAACAGAGATAGCAGCGATACGATTTCATTTTTGTTTTATTTTGGCAGCTCAAACCTCACCACACCACACACACCCTCGTACGTACACCCCTTTCAACAACAATTCATTAGCAAGTCAAGTCGCCGGCGCTTTTAGATTGCCCAATGATTTCTCGACGACTTTGTTTTCAACCATTGTTGCCTTGCTGCCACACACCCCTTACACCCTGCACCACCCACCTCAATTGGCAAATGCGAACAATGGCAAGAGCAATCAGCGTCCAAGCAATATTGTTGACAAGAAAGACGTCGCCGCCGCTACCTCATTCAAGTACACAACAACTTCAAGTAATTTTGTTGTTGATAGTGGAAAACATGTCCCATGTAAGAGGCACGCTTCAGTGCATTTCGCAGCATACGCTGCGTTGGTATGAAAAGTTGATTACTTATTATTTTGCTTGCTATTGGTGGTGCATCTTTTAAATAAGCTCATACCTTTGCTCGATCGCATAAATATTTTCTTTCTTTTGTTTTTTGAGTTTAAGAATTTTAATTAATTTAGCTATTTAAAATACGCGTTCACAAACAGTAAAGTAAGTATTTAGTTAATTGGTAAAATATTTATAGCATTTCCGATAGTAATTGCTGCATCAATAACATTTCGTGAGAATTCAAATGTATTAATTGAATATATAATTTATTGTTGTACAGGTTATATGGCAACACTCTTAATTTAAATTATATTCAATACATTTCCGATTACTTGTCATACAATGCATTTAAATTTTAAACAATTTAACCGACACAAAAATATTTAAATGTTCTTGAAATTTACATGGAGGATGTAAGTGAACAGAAGTTATCGAACGTTATTAGTTATCGATTGCATTTGAATGCATTTAGAATGAGTTTACATGTTCGATTAGTTACATTTATATTATTTTAATATACTAAATTTGAAATTAATATGCATATTATAAACACTATTATTCACTATTATTCGCAGTTTCTTAATAATATATGTGCATCAATATTAGGTCATATCATAACGAAAACGTGTCTCTGAATAAAATTTGCAATTTTAATCAAATACTTATTTACGAGTGTGTCGCATGCAAAGATAAAAACTACTTCTTTCTTCTTATGCTATTTTTATTATTTCGCCATCGATCGATTTGTGATAGCTGTTTTTGTCATACCACTTCTAACTGGCAAACACGTGTCGATATGGCTTTCTTGTAGACTATTACTCTACATTCAAGTGGCAAAAAATAGATATGAAATAAAAGCAATAAAAAGAAAGTTATTATAATGAAATCAGAGCAGGAGTCTTGAAAACCACTTCTATACAACATTTTTAACAGTTTCGCCTGTTCCGGTTTTACACATTGTACACACACGGCTGTAGACCTGTTTGCAACATACATACGTACATATGTATAAACAAACAAACGAACATGTAGAGTACGTCAGTTATTAATTCGAACCGCACGTCACACTTCCGCCGTTCGCTCACCAACGTTTGGTGGCAAGCAAACCACGTCAGGCAACCAACCAACCAGCAAGCCAGCCAACAAACCAAAGACAGTTGGCTTTCACAAGAAACGTACGACCTTGAGCGGGCGCGTGTCTGCTGCGTTTGTAGTGAACGAGTTAGAGCAGCAACAGCAGCAGCTGTAACTCTACGACAAGCAACACAGCGGGGCTAGTCGTAGCGACAAACAGCCTGTCTTGCCGGTAGCCAAAACATTCACTTCTGCTTTACGGACATACGGCGACTGTTGCTCAGGTTACTTGCCGTTGTTGCTGGTTTTTCCCCTCGTCCTCATTTGCTTCATCTACCGAAGCAACCTTTCAACCTCTGTTTTATACTACAGTCTGTGCGGTGTGATTGTGTGTTGTTTTTTTCTTATTTTTTTGTCTATTTGCTTTTGGCATCTGGTTTTGTGATTTTCGCTGATTCTGACTCCGACTCCGACCGTTGGTGTGTAGTAGCATTTTGGAAAGTTCGTGCGCCAAGCAGCCGGCTTAACCAGCTGTTGCTATGATTTCTACATCAATAATTTTGTTTTTGTAGCTACTACTTGACCAGGAGTAACCTGTTCTTTAACACATTTGTGTAATACGAATGCATAGCAACGCAAACACAATTGTTGCTGCAACGATTTTTTCAATTTTATATTATTTTTGTATTAATGAAATATTTACTTTTTTTTTACTTTGTGAGCAACACGCCAGTGAGGTCTTTTTAAGAGGCTTTTTTTAATTTCTAAAACAAAAAACAAATATCAACACAGAAATTATAAAATTTTCCAAAGGTGACTCCTGTCAAAATGATCGATTACATGTATAAAAAACCGAAAAAATTAAGCTTAAAAGCACTTCATGCAGCTATATCCAATCCATACCATAACACAACTTATCCGTTGGCTGTTGAATTATTTTTTTAATTTTTTTCTTGTATATTTGTACAAAATCACCACCAAGCATCAACAAGTGAACAGCATGTACTCGCTCCAATGGACAGTTTCACCAGCGCGCTTACAGCCCAACTTCACGAAAACCGTTGCTTTTTGTTGGCATCCGTAATCCGATTTGCTATGCCATGGCCATTTAATTGCACACCAAATATCTACACGTTGCCTGTTCGCTTTTTCGATTTTATTCATTGTCCACTCACTGTAATGGCATGCCGTAGCATAGCATAGCATGGCATGACGTGGAATATGTATTGGTCGACTAGTGGGCATTGGCCGATAGGTCGCGTTGGTTAATGGCCTTTTGTTAATGCCGTTAACCATCTGTAGTTGTGAGTGGAAATCGTAATAAAAAATGTAAAACAGGAATATAACAACAACAGCAAAAATTTGCTCAAAAATTGTAGTCATGCTTTGAAATTATTTCTTTAGATTACTTTCGGCACATAGTAAACAACATAAACACCATTTTCTACCCAATTTTCTTATCCCGTAAATACATCAGGCCATTGGCCGTACACATAAAGCTAGAAGCTATTGAATTTTTATCATTTGCGCTTGTTGTCGTTGCTGTTTTTTTAATAATTTATGTATATGTTTCGCAAACTTTAAGTTAACTTTTGAACGAGATTACTTTACAATTCAGCACAGCAAAATTAATTGTATTTGGCATGCGATTTAAACTTTAATAGTCGGTTCATTTTATTTTTTAATATATTTATTTTTAATATAAATTCCTTGCAAACTTTCTTGTTAAGCGCAACCAGCGCAATTAATTAACTACGTTTCTTGGCAAAGTCGCTTTGTTGTGCCGTTTTTTCTTTATTCGTAAGCCTGCGGACATTCTCAGCTAAATAAATATCAAAAACAGCATTGAAAGGCACCCTATTAAGTTTGCTTTGTAATTTAATTTATTTCGCAATTTGTCTGCCATATCGTATGACCGCGTGTATTAGTATGCCGCTTTTGAGCTCATTTTAATTGCTTACTATTCACTCACTTAACGCCGCAAGAGCAAGAAATGCGTGCACGTTTAGCATCTGCTTATCTAGATTGTGCCGACTACGCGCACAATAAGCATTATATTTGGTTTTGTATTTTTTTGCACAATCATTTAAAGGCATAAATTAAAATGTGCTAACAAAAATTCAAATAATCAAACTAACGAATTTAAATATTGTGAATATTGTGTTGAGCAGTGCAAATGTTATCGAAAGTCGATAATTATTAAATATGTAAGTATGCAAAAGTAGATTGCTTTCTGTAATACGTAGTTTTGTATAATTAATTGTCGCAATATTTGCTGCTGCAATTAAAAATTTATACTAATTAATACAGTAATTAAAAATATAGATTACCCTAAAAGATTACTTAATGTAACGCTTGATTAGTAGAGTACAATAAATTTGCATTTTAAATGGAAAGTGGAAAAGCGAGTAGCAAGCGCACATCAGCGTGCGATTTTGATTTCCACCACACAAACAAAACCAACAAGTAGTAGTATTCTATTGTTTATAATTGCAAATGTAAAACGTGCCCCATTACCAATTTAAAACGTGCTGCCCCAACGTTACGACACACATCCGTACATATGTACGGACAATCGAGCAAGCAGACAATTATTGCTAGCATTGCTCAGCTGATAGTGTATATAGAAATGCATCTATTAACATATTTACAAGTACTTTGTTGCAATCGCACAAGCTCATACACATCTGTAAATATGTACAAATGTATGTATATATGAGTGTATGTCTGTATGTTGTCACTCGTTTAAGTGCAAAAACTATGGTGGAGGGCAGGAAAATAGTTACAAATGCACAAACGCGGAATTGTGCTAATTTGTCTGTGCAGCTGATGCATTTTTCCGCAGAGAACACGTGTTGCAGCGTTATGTGAATGTTTTCATTGAGCGGAAAACATTGTAACGAAATGGAAAAAACTGATAATGTGTATTTTTGCGAAAATGAGAAGAAAGTTAGTTTGCATGAGTTAGATTATGTTAGAACACATAATTTGTTGAAGGTTGCGACATACATAGTTGATTTGTAATTTGGAGTAAAGCCTCTCAACGGAGATTCCAAAAGAATATGGAAACTATTTTGAAGGTGACAACATTAATTGAGACGAATTAATAAATATTTTTCTCAAAAAACGTAAATTCACGCTATTTTTTAACACACATCATATAAGCTTTTGGAACAGTGCGATTTCTAAGTATAAAGCAGTTTCAGCCAAACTCTAAATTTCAGTGTATATATTCTATTTACGGAAATGCAACTATTCAAAATGGAAGAATTTAAGATTGATTCTCAAACAAACCTTTTATTCAACACCTTATTGTAATCTCTAGAACCGTATTACAATCTCTACAACCTTGACACCTTATTTATTGAATGAATCCAAAAATTCTTATAATACCTTTAACAAGGCTGTTTTTAAAGCACGCTCATTTAACTGATTCATATTCTGGGTATCACCACTCACAGCTTGTACACCGCACTTATAGAAAGATGAAATATTTTTTTACGGTAAACATATATTAGTTATGAAACAACATGTACGTACGTAGTCATGCATATGTGAGCCCATAGTTATTTCCCCTCGTAAAACACATGTAATTACCTTAAAAGTTGAAATAAATCGTGCATTTCACACATTGCCATTGGCGTCTAATTGTTTTTCATGCAATTCTGTTGACAGTTGTTCCTACGTATATATGTACGTCAATGCAACACGTGTGCCGTATAAGCGGCTTACTGAAAGAGAGGTGTAAATACACAGATGTGTTGTGTTTTGTTCGTGGGTGAATGAGAAGCGTGAGGTGAAGACGTCAACAGCAGCAGCAGCAGCAAACAACAGTTGTAGTATTTCTTATTATTTTTTTTTTTGTGATGTGAGAAAATAACTTGCATGCATACGTTTTGTCGATACTCAATTTATTTATATTTATTGTTTTTGTAGTTGAACATGCGAACCTTTAGTGAACGCACTCAACACCGCACCACCACCACACCGCACATTTGCTTTTGACTTTGGTATTAGAGCCGCGCCGCACACATAAATACACACAGTCACACTCGGCTGGAAAACGTGAGTTCAATAAAACTCGGCACAAATTTCATTTCAAAGTTGCCATGTACTTTGTTATTGAATAGTGAGTTTTTATTGTATTATTTATTTTTTTACTGAGTTTTATATGTATGTTAATATGCATGTGTCTGGCTGTGTTGTGTTGTTTTGCAAAGAGTTTCTAATAGTTTTTACTATGCTTGTGATTTCATTTGTACCATTAGCAGGAAATTGATTTGTTGTTGCATACATTTGTACACATATATTTATTGTTTTCTGCTCTTACTTGCCGTTATTTAATAAAATATATATTGTATTTGTATGTAAGTACATTTGTACAATCAGTTCAAGCATTATTATCGAACAGCTGTGAAATGCGTCAGCAGCACACACACACCCATTATAATATAGAATAGTACGCGGTGGTACCCCACCTACTCTCATAGACTCATGCTCTGCGCTATCTACGCTCTGAGCTTTCGCTGTCATCCATCGTCTTTTCGTTGATTTTGTGTAGGTGTGTGCGCTACTAAGTGTGTCGACAGTCTGGGCCACAGAGCATGGACGCCAAGAACAATCTGTGTGTGTTGACACAAATTCTGAATGTACATTCTAATTAAATTATCTGCAAACTATTTAGTTGTTGCTAATAGCTGTTTTTGGTGTTGTTGCGGTTGTTTCGCTTGTTTTAATAATTATTTTAACGCTCGAGTGAAACTCATCGAATTAAGTGCGCATACTTCACTGGCAGTTGGAGATTTTCTACGAATTTGAAGTAATTTTTGCCAAGGGAATTTTGTTGTTTAGGAAGTAATTTAATTTGCAGTTAACAATTATTATAAAAAATAAATAGAAATATGTAAATAAAATAATATCTCTAACAAAGACACATGTAAAATGGGTGTAGCGTGAATACAAGTGTTTAAAACTCAAATTATAAAATTTTCAAAAAATTAAAATTTTCGAAAAATTAAAATTTTCAAATACAAAAACTAATATTAAATAAACGAATAAAAACATTTTTTCACAAAAAAAAATATAAATTTTTCAAAAAAAAAATGTAAATTATAATTAAAAAAATTATAATAATTTAAAAAAAATAGTACTTTTTCAAAAAAAATTATAATATTTTTATATATAATATAAATTTTTTACAAAAAAATATTTTTTATAAAAAAAATTCAAATTATAATTAAAAAAAATTATACTAATTTAAAAAATAGTAATTTTTCAAAAAAAATTATAATATTTTTTAAATAAATATTAATTTTTTTACAGGAAATAATCAAATCAGTATTTTTAAAGCTATAACTTAACCCAGTATGAAATTTTAGTAACAATTTCTAACCATATGGCAATATTTTTTCAAAATTCAATAAGATCATAACCTTCTTTACACTTCTTTAAGTTCAATTCGATCTCTCTTCTTGACATTAGTCACAAACAATTTTTTTTTTTCCAAAAATATAACTTCATTGTGAGTAATAAGAAGAAATTTTACTGCGGTCGGAACTTGTATATACGACAACGCCACTGAGAGTCACTGACGCGATTTATCGTTACAAAAACAAAAACTTACAACAGTTAGCTAATCTAACTCTGATATGTATTTGAAAAAAGACGTCAAGACATTTTAATAATTATTTCAAAACTAGTAAGTGTTCCAATATTTTCATTATTTTTATCCACCAATTAAATTCGCTAATAAACACATATGTACATTCAAACATATATATATTTCTTTGAATAATAAAACAGCTAATATGATATGCACAGCTAAAACAAAATTTGAATTTTCTACAAAAACAAAAAATAATTTGCCATTTTAATTAAATGCTTTCATTGGAAAAAAATGTGTGCGCACACAACGGCATATAAAACAATTTCACTCATTTCATAAGCAAACACACAGCCTTTAACCCGCTGAATGGCATTCTACTATTTGCATTATTAATTTCCTATTTTAAACTAATTTCACAAAATTTCTTTCACTTCACCTGCATTATACACATGCCCACAGCACACATCATATAATATTGTAAAAGAGCCGCCGAGTGCGTGCTGCATGCAGCTTTATGTCAGCAACATGTCAGCGCACAAATATCATTGCATTCAATAGCTTTTCGACTTGTCTGCGATTGTGGTGACTGCTTATAAAACCGACAGAAAAAAAACAAGTAAATAAATAAATTATATTTATTCAACATGTCGCAGCGGTCGTAGTGGGTGTGGTGGTGAGTACAAATGAGTGCATTTGTGTGTTTGTGTGTGTGACTTGTTGCCTGGCAATTGACACATCACTGCAATTGACATGCGACAGCAGCTGTTTTGATAGCGGCAAATAAGAGCAGGGGTAAGCAAATAAAAAAGACAAACGGACATGGCAAAAGCAATAATAAAAATACAAAAAACAACAACAACAATTTAGCAGCAATATGCAATGCAATCGAGTGACTGAATGACTGCCACTTGGCTAGCGAATGTGTTGATATTACCGAAACAATGACAGTCAGCGCAGCAGCAAAAACAACAACAACTGGCAGCAGCACACTTTACGCTCTACATTACATTGATTGTTTTTGTTGTTGCTGTTGTTTTTTTATCTGCCTGCTGTCTTGGCCACTACGTGAGTTGCTTCTATAAATTCATGGCATTTCATATCAATTGCAGGTATTTATTTTTTAAGCTGTCTTTTTTATTTTTCTCTCTTTTCATTTCTTTTTTTATTTGTCTGCTTTTGTCAACGTTGGCGCTTTCGAATATCATTTAAAACAAAAACAAAAACAAATAAACGTGTTGCCTACAGCGATAAGGTGCGTTGAAAAAAGTCTCACCGCACAGTAATCACCTATAATGAAATTAAAATCACACCAATTGTTGTCAGCCAACAACTGGATGGGCTGGATGAACTGATTGACTGACAAACAGACAAACTGACTGTCTGCCTGTGCTTGCTTGGCTGGCTGCCTATTTGCTGATAAGTCATTGTTATCACGATATATATTTCACTTGCGCACATATACACATATACAAACATATGTATTTATGTGGATATAGAGGCAATAAGCGACCGCAAAAATTAATGCAAAAAGTAAAATAACTTAAAATAGTGAAAAAATTGAATATTTATGTACTTTTGAGCTGAAGTAAAGCAACACATTGCGGTTTTCTTTTTTACTTTCCCAAGCTGATGAAATTATTAATAGAGCTACACACATATACAAGTTGTGTTCAAAAAATAACGGGAATTTGATATTTTTTTATTTCGCGGGTTTGAAGAATTGAATTTTTTTGTTACATTTATATACATGCTTCTGAAGTACGATCAAATTTTCGGTTTTATTCAGTACTGACTTTGAAAGAGCCCAAGACTATCCCAAACATCGAGTTTGAGAAATGTTTCCCCGATTTGAACAAGAACTGGTAGAAGTGCATAATATCGAATGGAGATTATTTCAAAAAACGAAAATTCCCGTTATTTTTTGAACATACCTCATACTTGTTGAGCTTAATCCAAAGACGATAAGCAGCATATTGCGGTTTCCTTCATTACTTTCCCAAGCTGATGAAATTATTAATAGCGCTATACTTCGGCAGGCTTATGAAGGCCAAATAATTGTTGCTCGATAAGAATCTATTTTTTTGATAAACGTCAAGAAGTCCGAAAAGGACCCGATGGGACACGCTGAATAAGGCTAAAACTCGATAATATTTCTCCAAAACTATTTAATTTAAAATTTAACAACAACAATGGCAACAGCTAAAATCGTTAATTATGTCGTCAAATATTTTTATGAACCCATTCCGAAACGAATAAAAGAGGTCATATATTAAAATATCAACATATAATACCGTCATATTATATTGAGCTAATTTTATCATATTTTAGTTATAAATATTCGAGTGACGTCATACTAGCAAGATTTATATCGAAAGCAAAATAACAAATTGAAAAATTAATATCGCTCTATAAAAAAATTAATATTAAAAAAGAATTAAAAAAAAAAATACAAAAAAAAATTAAAATAAAAATTACAAAAATAAAATAAAAAATTTAAAGTAAAAAAAAATATAGTCAATAAAAAAATAATTAGAACTAAAAAAAATTTAAATTAAAAAAAAATTAAATAAAAAATTAGGCATTAAAAAATCAAGTAGCTTTGTAGCTTTCTTTTTGGTTCTATCATTTAAAAATGCTAAATTTACTGTATTCTTCTATGTACATATTATAAGCCCGTTAGCGGATTGGGTTCACTAACTTTGTGATTTTTTTATTTTTGTTCGCATTTTAGTTCGCCCCTCATTGAACTTTCTACCGCACATTATTAATTAAATAATTACTGTTTGTGTTGTGTAAAGTTTGTTTAGCAAAATAATCAATAATGTTTGACAAGCATTTGTAAAGTTCGATGTCGTCTATTTAACTAATGAAGTGGCACGTTTTGTCAATAGACAATTTTGAAATTTGCTCTAAGCTTAATAAGCTCTTTATTATTATTAACAGATGAAATACGTAAGCAATGTTAGCTGATTGAAATTTATAGCCTTTTGCTATTTTATTAATTTTATTACGTAATTTGGGAAAAAAATATTTTATATCTTTGTAATTTTTTTTTTTTGATATCTTAAGAAAAAATATTTTTTTTAGATTTTATAGGAAAAAAATATTGTTCACACAAAATGTAAATCCATTATATCAAACCGGTATCTAATCAATTATGCCCAAACCGGCCTATTTCGCTTTTCACTTTATTACACCCTTCGCGGTTAATACGATTTCTTCCATTAATGAACTTTGATTTGAAAGTTCGAACTGGCAATAAATGTTTTAGTGAGCAATTTATCAGAAAAAGCAACGATGTAAAAAAACAAATTTACGACCGAACATTTGTTTAGGCACAGCTATATATACCTTTTTGTTGTTATTATAAATATATATTTTCTTTGAATTTAAACGCGTCGCCGCTACTAGTAAAATGCAAGTACTGAAATCTACTTGAGACATAAATAAATTTCATCAGCTAAAACCAAAAGAAACCACAAATAAATTAAACACTAAATCGAAGCGCCGAATCAGCAAGAAAAAAATGCCGAAAAAAGAAGGGAAAATTTAAGCAAATCCCTGCAAAAGCAATACTTGAATTGAAGCTCATCCCACAATGGAGTCGCCGGAGCTGCCACCGCTGTGACATTTAGCAAAATAAAGTCATTGACATCAATGTTGAGCGCTGCAAACATTGACTTATGCGACGGTGGCGTCGCAGCTGAAGCTAGCGCATATGCAAACCGGTATACATATGTATGTATGAAGTCACGTTTCGTTGAAGTAAAAGTATATGAACTCAGTGATGCATTGTGTACGCATGTGATGTGAGAAGACTTCATTCATATTACTCAAATAACACAACAACAACAATAACAATGATGAAATAAGACAATAAGTTAAAAAGATGCTGTAGTTGATTAACAACAATTGCGGATGAGTACGGGGATTTTTTTTTTTTGGGCTATTAGGTGAGTGTGTATGGTGATTGTATGAAAAAAAACAACAGTTGAGTAGTGGTAGACGGCGGAAAGTAATACATAATAATAAAATTAAAAAATGATAATAAAAAAAATTAAAAAACTAAATTTAAAAATAATAAAAATCAAAAAGTAAAATATAATAGTAAAAAACAATAACAAAAATCAAAAAAAAAATTAAATAAAAAATTAAATAAAAAATAATAATAAAAATTATAAACAAAAGCAAAAAATAAAAATTAAAAAATAATAATAATAAATAAAATTATAAAAATAAAAAACAAAAAATTAAAATCAAAATATTAATAAAAATAAAAATTATAAAACTTAAGCTAAAGTGATTTAAAAAGTTTAAGCAAGAAATTAATTAACCAAATACCACATTAGTAAACAATTATCGATTAAGATAGACTTATAATTATCGAATATGCACTTTAAATGAAATTGAAATAAATATATTTGAAATTCAAGGTTGCTTCTGTTTAATTTTCCCAGCGCCAAAATATTTCCGCACAAAATTTTTATATTTGTCTAACTATAGAAATATGCAAAAAATAAATACAAATAAATGTATGTATATACAACACACTTCAGCAACAGTTTTATACACACCTTTCCACATCTGCAAACATACATATGTACAAACAACAATAACATTCGCGGAATTCGCATTTAAACAAGTGTTAAATGCACCAAACGATGATTGTCTAAATGATATTTCAAAATTAAGGTCAGCAGTATAGCAACAACCAATGTATAGCCAAAAATAGACACACATAGTAAAAGCAAAAAGACAAAAAATAAAAAAATAAGAAATACACAATTAACACGTGCGTGTAAAGCACAACAAATACACAGAGAGGGAGATATGGTAAAAAAAAATAATAAAAGAAACGCTGAAGAGCGGTCAATTTGCGGCAAATATGGATAAAAAATCAGAAATCAGAAAAATATTGAGAGCACGAAGGGGAATAAATGACAAAAACAAGAATATATAAAAAAAATCAACCCAACAGGCTTAATGAAACCGGCAGACACTGGTGGACGGCAAACGAACGTTGATTTGAATAAGTTTCGCATGCCGTTGTGAGGATAGTGGTGGTGGTGGCTGCCGGAAAGTATAAATCATGTGAGCGCTCTGAGGTGATGAGCAGAGATGGACGAATATGTTGTTGAATGCAGGCGGCTAGAAAGTGGTATGCATTGCTGATGATTGGTTAGAGAACAACAACAAAAAATTATAAAAACAAGTAGATATATAATAAAACTGCATACCAATCTCAGGACATGAGTGCACCGTGGCGTATACGCAATTTTAATTAAGGAAATGCAAAATGTGTTTACGCGTTAATTTGGCAATACTAAGCAACACATTAAACGTTTTGACTTGTTTTTGATGTTTTATTTAGTTTTTTTTGTGTGGTAGATTTGGTGATTAGTAATAAAATTGTTGAAAAAATTTTACTCAGCTATTTTTAGCAGTTTATAACGACTTTGCGAGCATTTTTTGTCAATTAAAAGTATAATTTTAAATAAAAAAAAGTAAATTAAAAAAGTTAAATAAAAAAAAATAATAAAAATAATAAAAAAAAATATATAAAAAATAAGAAAATTACAAATTAAAATTGGCAAAAACTGGCCAAGAACCACTCCGCAAACAACCAAACATACTCATTACATTGAAAAACCTTCGCAATTTGTATTCACTGTTGTTGTTTCATGTGTTAAGGCAACTTTTTTTTATACTTAATTTATTTAAAATTGCTTTCATATTTTTTATGATTATTGAAATCTATTGAATTTATAATCTATTTTTAGTTAAAGAGCACTTTCATGGCGTGAGCACACGAAAATTATGTTCTATTATGTAATTATCGCCACTCATACGTTAATGAAGTAGCATTTAAGTTAATTGTTAAATCTGAAGGTGAATAGCGGCTGCTTTGCAAAATTAAAAAAAAAATGCAAAATCATTAAGTGGCGAAATGCAACTAAAAACTAAAAAAAAACGTAATCAAATAATAAAAAAAATATTTATATGTGTGCATTAAAATAAGTAGGTAGTAGTTGTTGTGGTGTGCTACATATAGATTTTATGGTTGTTCTAATATTGAACAGCGCATTTTATAGTGATATATGCAGGGTTTAAAATTTTAAAAATATTTCTTTTTTCGAAAATAGTTAATGATAGAAATAATATATGGGAAAATTATTTGAAAATTTGAAAAAAATATATAAAACAGATGAATCAAAATTAAACTAGATTGAATTAAATTATTTCATAATTAATTAATTGATGTGAATTCATATATGATTATAAATTAAATAGTTTTAAAATTAATTCACTTGAACTAATTTGCTTGCTTGAACAACGTAACAACGTTGACGCAACGTAACTTCATAATAAAATTTAAAAAACGATAAAATGAAATTTGAAAAACGGCTCTTTCGGCTAACATATCGCATTTGTATTTATTTGATCAACACCAAATACGACTCGGCATAATTAAGTTAGCGCCGAATATGTGTAGTCCAATGTCAAATTGACTATCATTAACCTCGAAATATGTTCGAAAAATGTTGATGAGCGAAGCGTGAAAGTCGCTTTTTTTGGCAATTGACAAAACTTACATATTTCGGCATATTCCACTCACACATGCAAGATAGATAGATAATACGAAGTACATAATTAGTCAAAGTTGAAGGAACACAGGTTGGTTGTAATTTAATAAACAACAATAATAAAAGGTTAAAAATATAAAACGATGAAACCTTGATGATAGCAAAGACCTTAAAATTTTACAAATTAAATCAAATTAATTTTGATTACCAAAAAATAAGAAGAAAGAAAGTGGAGAATAATACAAACACAATAATAGCGTATAAAAGGTGTGTGCTGGATGAGAAAATATAAAAAATAAATAAATAAATCGTCTGACGTTGAAAGTAAATTGAGTGTGGTGTATGTATATTTTATGGCAAAGCAGAGATTATACCAGACAGATATGATGGGTTCATCAAATCGAAGTTAGCTCTGAGTTGGAAATCATGGTGACAATGCTATGTTGAGTGGCAATAAATGTGTACAGCATATAAGCAGTGTGTGTGCTCAATTTGTATTACAAGAAAATTAAAATAAAATAAAAAATAAAAAAATAATATTAAATTAAAAATAATAAACACATAGGTAACCAACCGCGCTGCTACAAAGCCTTTGTCATGACATAATTTCGTACAACTATGAAACTCCATAGCTATCTTTTCTTTACTTTTGCAGTAATTAAATTTCAACGGAAAAGTGAAACACAAAAAATAGCGCAGTAGCAACTAAGAAAATACCATATAATGATTGTCTGGTATTTTATGTTGAAAATCAACGAAGCATTGCATGGCAACGTTGTAATGAAAAGGAGTATCATCATAACTGGCGTCTCTCTTGAGGTACCCACTCTGTGTGTGGGTGCATTAAATATAATTGCAGCACTAAATGTGTAGTGAAACTGTGTGTGGGGTGTATGAATGAAAATTAAAAAGTGCAAGCAGCTCGCAGACGTTGACAATGTAACGTGTTATTGAATAGCCAGTCATTTGGCGGAAGGTGAAAATTTTATGTAAGATTTTCACTTTATGTGGTTGCAATTTTCATGCATTTGCTGTATTTATTGGTGTTAGTTAATTGAGTTTGTAATAATAAAAAAAAAATTAAATAGAAAAATATTTATTTTTGCAAGAAAATTGAAAAGTAATAAATTTTAGTATAATTTTAGTTGATGAAAGTGTATTTTAGAATTTGAAAACTGTCTTTTAAACGATTATGTGCAATTCAAATTTCTAAAAGGAGGAAACTAAACACTTTATAGCATTAAATTTTAAACATAAAAATGCGTTCAAAAAACATTTGAAATAAAAACGTAAATGTGCGAAGCATGGCGACAGAACGGTGGCGATAATAATGATGGTGACGTTAGGCGACCACCACACCACAACCACCAACTGGTCTGGTGCAGTAATTGTGACAATGTTTGTTTGTTTGTTTATTTGACATTGGTTGTCGCTAGTGGTTACACAGAGATTTGTTTGTTGCGTGGTCGGTGCTTAGTCGCAATATTATTCCGGCGTCGCGTCTCAGTTCGGCGAATAGTTGCAGAAAATTAACGGAATGGTTGAATGAATGAGCGACGCTGGTTATGTTGTAGTCAATAGTGGTGTGGAAGTTGTTGAAAAATATGTGTGGCTTGTGATAATGAAAGGAAACTTTTTCTACATTTCAACGCTTATTTTCCTGCACATTTTTTTTGCACATGATTTTGCATTGCTTTTCTCTCTTATTTCCATCTCTATCCAACCACTAATATCCACCAGTTACTGTTGAAACAGTTGGTGTGCCAGCAAATTACCGCCGTGCACCGTGCACCGGCGTTACCGTTGACGCTGCAGTGACGCTGCGCTGACAGTTTGCAAGACATTTACATAATCTCTTTTCATAATAAAAATGAAATGGAATTTTACGCTTTGGGATCATTTTTCTTGTTTGCTATTTTTCATCAGCTAACTGACTTGTATGTGTTGAGTTTTACTTCAATATCTCTCTATCTGAAAATTTTTCCTTTGCGCACATTCACTTTTCTCTTTTCAGTACCGATTTTGTATGGTGCATCTCATTAGATGTTGATTCCAGTGTTGGAAGATAGATTAAAAGAAATATTACAATACTTGACGATTGATACTTAAAAATTCTTTCTTATAAGAAATGTGATGAATTATTGATTATTGCTAATTGTAAACTAATATTCTTTATAATAAATTTTTATTTTTTTTCCAAAAATTGTTATTTATCTTTTTTATATATTTTTTTATAATTAAATTTTATTTAATTAATAATTTTTTATTTTATATATTATTATTTTTTTTTTTTCAATTTTAACATTATTAAAAAATTTCATTAAAAACCGTTTATATAACTATTTGCACTTTCATAAAAATTTCAACAAATTCATGGAACGCAACAAACAAGGCATTTAATGAGAAATTGTGAGATATTGCTCGCGGCGCTGTGCAGCAGCACAAGTGAAAGGCGTTAAATCAATTAACGCCAACACATAACAAACTGCAGATGAACAGCCGCCGCCACACAGCAACTTCAGACGTCAATTGATGTGTCTGTCTGCGAATGTGCGCGGTGGAGTGGGGTGGGCTAGCAACAACTACTCCCGATTCTCAAGGCATTCGCGTAATTTTTAAGTTTACTTTGTACATACAAAGTACAAAGCTTACTCACTCAGCGTTAATTAGTGTGGATTTGCTTTTTGCTTCTCTATTGGATATGTTTAAATGATTGAAAGTAAAAGGCATGTGATGTTGAAGTGCACAGATAATTGAGTTAATTTTTTATAACTTTTAAGGAATAAGTTTTCAGCATTTTATAAATTTCTCAAAATTGTTCTAATTTTTTGAACATTTTCGATCATTTTGAAACATTTCTACCACAGCCAAGTTCAATCGCTGTCAACTTGACAGCTGGTTCAATTCAGTTCAGTTCAATTAATGAAGTAAAAACAATTTTAAATTTTAAATTAACTTTTCGAAAGTTTTCAGCTATTTTCTGCAATCAAATACCTAATTTAATAATCAATAACTAATCTGTTCAAAAATTCACAACAAATCAGCAATCAATGCTCATAAATATTTGATTACATCACTGTACGTAAACATTAAAGGTCAATTACTACAGTTCATTAGAAATCTAGCCTCACATGTGTTGAATAAGAAATTATTTTCCAACTAGCTATACTCTAAACAACAATAAACTAATTTCGAATCAGTTTTAATGGTTTCAATCACAAATACTTGACCGACCATAATAATAAAGCAGTATGATTACTTTGTCGATTTTGTAAACATTCTAACAGATAATAGTATAGATGTGGCCTTCAGCATACTTAGTATGTGTACATTTATCAGACAAGTTCATTGGTGAAGCAATAAAATATTGAATAGTTTAATATAAGGTAGAATGAAATACGTTGGGGTTTAATGAGAGAATGTAGGGCTTCATAGCAAGTAATTAATTAAAGTAATTGAAGTAATTCTATATGTTTTTATCACATTAAATGAGTTAAATTATTTGTTTGTAATTAACACTTTTTTGTACATGTAATCAAAGTAATTAAGTAGTTAATTTAAATAATTTAAGTAGTTATATATGTAGCAATGTTATCAGTTAATAATATTAAATTAATTAAATAATTTTTTTTATAATCAAAACTTTTCTGTATATGTAATCGAAGTAATTAAGTAATTAATTTATATAATTATGTATGTTTTAATGTAATCCGGTAATCATATTAAATTTGTTAAATTATTTTTTATAATTAATACTATTTTTATATGTATTTATTAATGTAATCATGTTATCATAAATATATAATAATATTAAATCATTTTAATTACTTTTATAGAATCAAAAATGTTCACAAATATTTAGCTTTAAAATAAATTTGGAAATTTATTCCATTTAAATATATAAAAAAAAAATACTTTAAAAACTTATTGAATCCCCTTTACTATTTATTTTACGGACTGACGCACTTTCCGTAATAATTTTATGAGCATAGCTTAGCGCCTTAACACTTTTATAATCAGTATTACACAATTCACGTGCTCACTTCGTTATCAGATAATAAACAAATAAAAAATCCTATTTATGTCGCATTAAAAGAAAAATGAAACAAATCAAAATGTTGTTTACACTCAAAAGTAATAATTTGAATTGAACTCAACAAAGTAGAAGAAATTATATAAACGTTGAGTACAAAATGTACTTATCGCAACTGATAAGACAACAAATATATACATATATTCAAGTATTTAAGTTACCAAGTGTTTGTTTATGATAAGCCACAATGGGTATTTCATTTTATACATATTCTGTAAAAGCTTTCGAGTTTCAAATTGTGAGTAGAAGTAAGTAGGTGTATTGGGTAGACGAGTGGATTTAAATAAAAATCTGTTTGACGTAAGATTGAGCATATCAACTGTTTGCTGACGTTTTGATTGCAGTATGGATTGCTGTTTCAATAGGATAATTAAATCTTCAAGTAATAAGTTCAAAACTAATATTTTCACATAAACTGCAGAATATTACTGAACACACTTTTACATTTTAAAATTTTTATAGTCAAACAGTTGAACATTTAAAATTTGTGTCAGAAAATTATTGCCAAATTTGTAAACAACAATTACAGGGTGTTACATATTATTCTTTTTAGAACATACTAATGTACTGTCATTTTATAAATGTTAAGTTGAATAATTCTATTGAACACATGAGAAAATGCTATTTAAATTTGAAATTTAATAATGAATTTAAAAATTAATTTTTGTTTTTTTTTTTTTTTTTAATAATTAAATTTTAAATACAATCAAAAACAAGTTTTTTCTATAAAATTGTATGGAAAAACAACACCACAAAAAGAAATTCAATAAAACATTTATTAAAATACAATTTATAGCGGTATGTAGATCGATAAGACTATATTACTGCCGCATTTACATAAATATTTGCTTTTAACAATACATATTGTAGACAAATATCGGCATAAATGTGGGTAACCTCAATTGAAGGCAACGTTGAATTTGGAGCATTAGAAAATAACATAAAAAAAACATAAAACAGAGGGGAAAAAATGCTTAAATGAGATAGTAAACTAACCATGCATATAGTAAGGCGTTCACAGTGAATACCATTAATGAAGCTTGGCTAAGTGGTGGCAGCACAGATACATGAATTTAGTGGTGTAGTAGCAGAACAATAGGTGTATAAATGTGGTACGAGACGGTGGGAGGCAAAGAAAAAAACAATACGCACCAGCAGTGAAGCAGAAAATGAATAAATTTTATGCAGGTTAAATGAACAAAATAACAAATTAAATAAATAAATAAACAAATAATAGAAATAAAATATAAAAGTGTGTATAAAACTTGGCAATGGTTGCGCAAGTCGCAGTTTATGGTTAGCTGACTAAATAAAATTTAAGCCAGCAAGCGACAATAGACACAGCTGCTATTAGTATAAGCTAGCGCTAGCTAGGAACTAGAAACATATGTTCATATGTATGTATGTATGTATGTGGTTAGCTTATTTCCGTTAACGCTCACAAATAGTTGGCATACCAAACAAAATATGACGCTGAAATGAGAAAGCTACGATACCAGCAAGCAACACAAAAAGCCAAATTGGCTAGTGTGTGCGGAAGGCCAGACTGTAATGGGCAGCCAACAACTGTTAACTGCTAATCGTCCGGATGCCGGCAATTGTTGCCAATAGAAAAGGCAAAAAAAAACATGAAGGAGAAAAGAAAACAGATTTAGCACAAGTTAGCAGTGAATGCTGTGGGGCTTAGCAAATATACTGAAGAAATGTTAACTTTAAAGAAAAAAAGTCGAAAAGTGAAAAAGTTATAATAAAAAACACACACACAAAATGATTATAGTTGCCAATACGCTCAGTTTGCGCTTGGACCACACACATCCTAAAAACATACATACATACATACATACAATATATATGTATGTATTTATTAGCATGTGTGCGCGCACAGGTGGAGCTGTTTGCATGCACATTGCTACAATTTCACTTAAAATTACAGCAGATATGCACATGCCAGTGTGAGCTTGTTGTAAGCTAACAAGTTAGACCATCCATTGATTCATTTGTGCGTTCCAAGCAGTGGCATGGAACCAGTAAACTATATACACATACATATATACATCTGCACATACGGTATGCGCTGGTTTTATTGTAGCACAAGCTTAGTGTGGTGCACTTTCCAGTGCGCTCCACATTCACATACCCACTTTGATTGCTTTTTAGCTGGGCATTCATTACATTCTGCCAACCAGTAGAGTTAGTGATTATGTTTTGTTAATGAACTTGTTTCGAGTTCTGATGAGTTTGTGTTTTTTCTTTCGCCAGAAAATAGAGCAACTTTTCACTTGATCATTCAATCTGGGTCTAATTATGTGGCTGCTTTGTACATTATTACTCTGTTTTATAACAAGAAGGGAGAGTACACTAAACTAATTTCCTTTCTATAACAGAATGCAATTAAACGCGGAAATATATTGAATAATATGCACTTATGTGTGTACAAATATGCGGTAGTTTCACATTAGCACATTTTAAAGTTAGGTTAGATTATTATTATCACCATCTCAACTTTGCACTTTTTACAATAATCCCTTAAAATAGCACAATAACTCCACACCATTGATCAGCACTATATTTTAAACTCCCACACAATTTACGATTCACTTTGAAAACAAAAATATTAACATTGACAACAGAAAATTGTAAAACAGTGAACATGTTGAAAACAATCAATGTCAATCAGTCTGACATTACAGGGTAACAAGTCAGCTGATTATCGTTGAGGTGTCAGCATGAACTGTTTGGAGTATAGGAGGAGTGCAAAATAAAGCCAGTTGTTTGCCTTTATGCTTATACACATGTATGACATACTGATCGCTCTATGTGGAACAAAAGCGCGTTCAAACTCACTGTATATATATTTGTTTAGAAAATATTCACAATTTTTAATAAAAAATTTTCTATTTTTTTTATTTTCTATCAGATTTTTAAAATATCAGAGCGATTCAACAATTATTTGCTTCAGCTACTTTATTTTCCCCATGTCGAAGCACTTAGAGAAGTAGCCTCAGCAGTTCTAAAAATCATTTCTTTAGCTATCAGCAAAAAATATTATTTTAAAATATGTACATATGTATGTATGTACACTTTTTAATTAAAAATAATGCTATCAGCAACAAAATAAGTTCAATTGTCGTTCAATATATTTTTATGTCGCAAAATGTGTAGATATGCATTTCGGTAAACCTCAAGTTGAAGATATTTGATAATTGTTAAAAAATAACGGCACGTGTTGTCGAGATAGGCAGAAATCAGAAAAATTAAATTTAAGGCTGGATTTGCAGCCTATGTGCATTCCTTACTATACTATATAAAAACTTTAAGAGGGACTCACCTAGATTTGGCACGGTAACGGTAACTTGATTATTGGAGCCGACGTCCACTGTTGCTACTTTACTTTTGTCCACACTTGCTGGCTTGAAGTCATCTGTTAAATGAAAAGCATACATTTAATATTAATTGTCAATTATACAGTTATTTTTTTAAATCTATGGCTAAAAATACAAAAATGGGTTTATATGTACTTACATTTGATAGTGTGAAAGGCGGTCGTTGTATTTTTTGGATTATAAGTGCAGCCGAGCTTTAAATCGCGCACCTCGTCTCCAATATTAAGACGCTCTGCGAGCGAACTTTTTTGTTTGGTCATCATCATCGTTGTCGTGGAACCAGCACCGCCGGTCGGGATTTTGTTATGAGGCGCTGTTGTGGCTGTGTGTGGCGATGACGATGATGTATTGGCGTAAGTTGAGTGATTTGTATAATTGGCACTGGCGTTATTATTGTTGTTATAGAGGGAATTGTTGTAATTGGACTGGTTTTGTTGTTGCTGATATGATGATTTTGTGGGTGCTGTATTTGTTGTGTTATTGTAATTTGGTGATTGAAAACCTTGCAAATATGCGGATTCTCTTTCAGCCAACAAAGTGGAATCGTGTGCCGTTGTATAGGGAGAATTGACTCCGGTGCTAACACCCACTCCAGCCGTCGTCGTCGCCGCCGCCCCTGCTGACCACTGACCAGCACCGCCGCCACTTCGTTGCAATTGTGTTATACTGTTTGCAGTAAATTTACGCCCGCCCGCTGCACGAGCACTTCCTCCAATCCCACTATTACTTCTATTACAAGATGTTACTGTTGTCCCAGCCGCTGCGTTGCTTGTTCGACTGCGTTTGACGCTACCACCTGCAGCCTTGGCCTTGAGACGTTGTAACGTTGTGGTACCCGATGACTTCGGAATTTTTTTGCTTTTCGGTGCAATACGGAATTGCACACACACGTACACGTATAAAAATATAGATTATTATTTACACTTAAATTGATTTAAACTGTTAATTGCACTTCCAGGCGTTGAGGCGCCCAGCACCACTATTTTCTAAATGACGAGCTATACGCACTACATTTAGCACACATTATATTTGATTATTTTGATATTGATATTCTGAAACAAGAAATTTCAAAATTAAATTTTTAATCACTATAAAACGAAAACTATTTTTTAAATTATAAGCTTGTTAATATTGTGGTCTTCGTTAATATTCAAATATGTCACATACAATTCTGTATTTTTTATAGCGGTCACACACACGTTATTACGACAAGGCTGTTCACTTCACAATGATTCGCATCTACCATCGACACAGATTATTTAACTGCCAGTTATTTGCAGTGTGTTAATTTTTTCAAAACTTAGCACGTTTATTTTTGTTTTACGTTATCACGCCCTTCACATATGCACTAATACTAAACATAGCAGTCACTCATATTTTTTTTATATATAATCTTTCATTTCTACTTATTCAATTCTTTTTAACGTTGTATTCTCTTTCACACACTAAAATAGAATGAACATATGTTTCGAGTTTTTAGGCTTTTACGTTCACGTTCCTCCGGCTTTCACAAATAAAGAATGCAGCAACGAAATGCGTGTGACACTATGAAAGGTTTGCCACGCCGTTACAATTTCAGCTAACGTCAACGTCTACCTCGGCGCACAGCAACAGCGTTACAGACAACATTGTCACCCAGCTGTCGCCAAAACCACCCCCGCAAGTATGCGGCATATGTTGACCACTTTTCAAAGAAGAATGTAAAAGAAAAGTAAAGGTGAAGCAGAAAATATAAACTACAAAAATTTAACGAATTACGCGCACGTCACTGCAACGTATTCTGCCAACAACTCTACGCAACGCTACCGTCGACGTCATTAACGACGACGACGATTATGAATGTGAAAAAAAGAAAGACAAAAGATGAGGGTGGGTGAAGAAGTATGGGGCGCTGCGTGTTGGCGCTGTTGCTGCCTGTGGCGAAACTGTTGCAATTTTCGTAATACTTTACATGCTGACATTAAACGTCAATACAACACATGTACAATATAAATATGTATATATTTATGGACATTATCGCACTTATGTGCAAACGAAAAATTAGCTATTTAACACGATCAGAGTCTCACCTAAGCACACATAAACTCAAAATTGATTTAATTCTTTACTTTTTTGGGGTTATTTTCCACAGGAAATTATTCGTTGCTTTATGTGTCGACGTTTTTGGTTTCGATTTCGACGACGGCGCAACTCGCGACTATTAGCGCACCTGCCGCAATAATGACGGCAATCAAATTTCACACGTCTACAAAAATCAAAACGAATTTTTTGCACTTTCCGATATGGTAGCTATAGAAATTATCGCGCTCGCGTTTTTCACCGATTTTTTGTAACCACTTTATCATTAGCATTAGTCAAATAATAATTTTCTCTTTCGATTGATCTGAACGTCGTCGCGCTGTCGTCGTTGTCTCGTCTACGTCTCGTGCATTTTCATCACTTCAGTGCTGCTTCGCCGTTTTTGGTATTTTCCCTGCGTGATTGCTTGTTCCTCTATTCCTCGCTGTCTATGTCTTTATCCCGTCATTCGCAATGCAGTGTTGCAAAGTTTAAAAAAAATTTATGAATAAGCAATATTGTTGAGTAATATTACGCAAAATGTTCTATTTCAGAATTTATTGAACTCATGTTTTTTTTTTATTTAGTTCAATGAGTTGTAGTGTTAACCTCGCTTATAAATGCAAGAATGATAAATAAATTATCTGTTTTAATTATAGATTTACGAAATTACGAAATAAAGTGTTGACAGTCTTGTCATAATTTTCCTTTAAAACTGCTACCAGCTGTTGCGAAATGTCACTTACCGGACTGCCAAGGTCACATAGAATTGAATTATTTTAAAAATGATTTATAAATTAAGAAATTAGTTTATAATTCAGGTAATTAACTACTATGATTACTTAATATATTAACATTACTAAGTATTGCTCATGATTAAAATAATTGAAGTCGAAACCGTATAAATTTCACTCTTTTATAAAAATTAAGACACGAATGGAAATAACAAAAATTTACAATGTGATAAATAAAAAATATATGTTGAGATAAATAGAAACAATGCGAAAGGATAGCAGGTATACAAAGCTGTTTTCGCAGAAAGGTTAGTGAGGATTAGTATAGGGCTATAATTGCGACATTCAAGGTCATAAAAATGAACAATGAGAAATGGCAACATAGAAAACTGTAAAAGAAAGGCAAATCCCTTTGTGAACATCATAAAAAAATAATGAAAAAGTTTCAGAGAAACGAGTATAAGGCTGTATCGAGGCTAATATTTGCTTCATATTTCTATTATTTGTGTTTATCCTTTCTTCCTAGTTTTGTTTTATTTCCCATCCTTTATGACGTAATTGCTGCCAAACATTAACCAAAAAAGTAGCGGAATGAAATGTCGTAATTTGAATTGCCAACATTCTTAGTAAACAAAAATAATAAATAAATGAGGTTCATTAATCCTAATATATATAAATCGTATGTGATAAAACAAAAAATAAAAACTTACCAAAGAAGAATTATTAAACTTTAACTACTAAATTAGTTTGATGAACAGTTCGAAAGGCACTGTAATTTTTATGAATGTTTGGTTTGTGTCTTGGATAGGCCGATAACATAGTACGCAGTAATACTGCTTTACCATCCGATACTGCCAAAAACCGTTAGAAATAAACTGCATAACTTTGAATATCTGAACATATATTAAAAACAAATTTCCTGATTCTTTGAGTACAATATGCAATTAAATAAGTTTTGGCATAACTAGTCATTAATAGTCTGAGGCTGTTATTATGTTTCTTTTTCAAAAGGATATCCATGACTGATTTACCTAGAATTTTTAGAAAGTCTTCTTTATAGACATCTCTATCGTTGGAACTAGCCTCATCCCTAATTTCTAAATTGTACTATTACTAAAGATAAATCGCAAAAGTAAAAAAGTAGTACAAAAATTAAAGTTTTATGAAAATATGTTTTTCCTCTTCCGTAATTTTTCGAGACCTGCTATTTTTTTGATAAATAAGTTACAACGAGTAAGAAAGTTAAGATAACACACAATTTGACTTATATACTCGGCATAAAGTCTATTAGAATAACACGAATCCATATACATATATATAGTAATATATGGGAACTAGTGTAATTCCTGAACAGTTTTCAGCCATTTTCGCCACCCACCTCCATCATATTCAATTCAAGATTATATGTTCACTTAACCGATATATACGGTATAAAGTCTTGCGGAAGTTTGAAAAGCCGTATATTAGGTATATAAGGGCAAGGGGAACTATTGAAGCGATTTTGCCCATTTTCGGCAGAGACAGAAATCATTTTAAGGAAAATATATCCTCCGAACTTCTTCAGAATATCTGAGTGATCACCTACATTTTCGGTGAAAAATTGGTCATAAGCACTGAGGTGCTCGTGTTCGCTAAGGTGGATCAATTTTTAGACGGACGATGTCACGTTATAATGGTAGTTTTTGCAAGTTTTGTTGCGATATCTTCACTGGATTTTGGTTTATATTAGATTGGAAAATATCTCCCTTCCGTCTTTTTGTCTTTTGAATTTCGCGGCTATGTGTAAAGCGCTACAGAGCTCGTATCTGGCAATACTATACATCTTTGAAAGGTCTTGACATAACCAACAAAACGACGCTATGCATGATTAGTTTGGATATTGCGTTCAACACTTATAGACGTCTAAACATGGAGTTCACTAACGCCGAAATTTGAGCTATTTTAAAGTTTTCCTTCGTTAAAGGCAAATCCTCTAGAGAAACTTTCCGTGAGATTAATGGTGGTAGACCATTTTAAATCATCTCCAGAAGGCTGGATACACAAAAAAGCTTGATGTTTGGGTGCCGCATGTTTTAACGCAAAAAAACCTTCTGGACCGCATAAACGTCTGCGATATGCTGCTTAAACGGAACGAACTTGACCAATTTTTGAAGCGGGTGGTGACTGGCGACGAAAAATGGATCACATACGACAATATCAAGCGAAAACGGTCGTGGTCGAAAGCCGGTGAATTGACCCAAACAGTGGCCAAGCGGGGATCGACGGGCGGGAAGGCTTTTCTGTGTGTTTGGTGGGATTGGAAGGGAATCATCCACTATGAGCTGTTCACATATGGCTAGATGCTAATTCTACCACCATAGACCACTAGAAGCAGGCGATCGACCGAAGCGTCCATAATTGCCCAACAGGAAGGGTATAGTGTTCCACCAGGACAACGCCAGACCACACACTTCTTTGATGACTCGTCAGAAGCTACGGGAGCTCGGATGGGGCATGAGACATAGCGCCAAGTTATTACAACCTGTTCCTGTCCATGGCGAACGCCCTTGGAGGTGTAAAGTTGAACTCAAAAGAGGCTTGTGAACAGTGGCGGTACGAGTTCTTAGCAAATAAGGAGGGGGCATTATGAAGTTGCCGTCTAGATGAAAACATATTATCGAACGAAACGGCGCATATTTGAACTAAATCCGATCACTGTAAAACTTTTTACAAATCATTAAATAAAGAGCAATAAAGCGGAAGGGAGATATTTGCCAACCTAATATATTATTGTAAAGCCAATGAATCATGTGAATTTCAAATGTGTTATACGGAGAGTAGGCGTGGTTGTGAATAGATTTAACATATACAATTAAGATGCCAAGAATGTTATGAACCGAAGTTCGTTGAAATTGGCCGGTAGTTTTTTACCCATAAGTAGGCGGGGTCACGCCCATTTTTTAATTTTTATTTCTATACGAGTGTATCCCTTCTATATCATCTGTACATTTGTCAGTTTCTGATTTTTCCTTACTGAATTAAAGCAATTTTACATAACTTCTGTATGGGAGGTGGGCATGGTTATAATAAGATTTCATGCTGTATAATAAATTACCTAAATGAAATACGGTCGGAAAGTTTGGTAGATATATGTAGGTAACTTTAGTAGTTTATGAATTATATACAAAAAACTTAATGGGGGGCGAGGCCACGTCCTCTTTTCAACAAAAATGCCTCCAAATATGGTCCTCCCTAGGTTTCCGGTTATCACTATTTTGTGGGTGTGGCAGTGATCCTATTTCCCCCATCAGACAAACATTCGGAATTCCACTCGTTACTCTGATCACTTTGGTGTATATAACTCTATATCTAACTCGTTTATAAAACTACCGTTCAACTCTAAGAGATATCAATTTCTTAATCAATGACTAAGAAAATTTACACTACCAGAAGAAGCTCAGGATATCTTCAATAGAGTATAAAAAAGAAAGCAATCCCGATCAGGAAGCACTCAACAAATATACACGATTGCTATCTTTAAGGATCATTCAAGTAATACAACAACTCATAATTACTTATAGCTGCTCTCAAAATGAAGCCGAACATAGCGAAATGCGCACTGCTTCATAACCACAATTGCACACCTTGCATTTGCTGATAAAAATCAAACTGTACACTTGAATGAATCTTTTCAAGCAACAAGAAAAGAAAAATTCGCCAGCCAAAGAAAAACTAATTATTTTCAAAAAGGTATCGATTACATTTGCCGTTTTTATCAGTGAAGGCGCATCAAGGATTTGTGAAAAGAAAGTAAGATTTCTCAAAGTGAATCGAAATAAGTGCAATGAGAGAATTAAAAAAATATTCGAATTATTTACACAATTGCAAATGAGAAAATAATATTCCAGAAAACAGTGCGCTAAACAATTAACGATTATAATGAACGCCTACTTCAGTCAGTGAAGCTACGGGTAAGCAGTGAGAGGATTTAGTAGACTACTTGACTGGCCTATGTAGAGCATCCTGCGGTTGTGTGACAGTTCACTCACAAATACACAATATTTTGCTTGTTTGAAATGCATTACATTTTCCTTTCTTCTGCTTGATCCGATTTTGCCGATCATATCATAATCGTAATGCAAGTAGTGCCGCGTCGCTGGTGGCAAAGTTGGCGGCGCCTCTGTCAGTCTGTCTATCTAGCTCATCCGATCTTTATCGGCTACTGTAGATTACTTAGTGTTTCTGTTTGTGTATGCTCTATTTTTCCGGGCGGATTTAATTAGTTGATCCCACATAACATACCTGTCACTGCTTTGTTTGTCATTTGTATTTTAATTTTTGAAATAACCGATCAGCGCCGAGTTGAAACGGTTTACCATTGTTTGGTGGAAGACGGAAAATTTGTTTGTTTATCTTTAGGAGGATTTAAACGTTGCACTTAAATTGTAGAAAAGTAGAGTTTGGAGTGAAGTTTGCATGGGATTATTTTGTTTTTAATTAGGACAGGTGTATTGTTGGCAAAAAACACAGGAAATATAAAGCCCTGACCTTGATTTTGTTTTTATATCATAATTAATTTTATAATAAAAATTAAATTTATATGTTTGAATAAGTAAATTGAACTGATAAATTCACAAATACATTAATTTAAAAAAATTTAAAATAAGTTTAATAATATTTTTGATATATTTTTTATATATAATAATTATTTTGAAATGAAGAAGTTAAATTGAATTTTTTTATACATATATCGTAATTATTTTTTTTACAAAAATTAAAGTTACATATTTGAATAAGTAACTTTAACAGACGAATTCATTAGCTATTTTTTAAAAAAATTTCAAAATTGTTTATCTATAA
The DNA here is from genome assembly GCF_028554725.1 of Zeugodacus cucurbitae. Lineage (NCBI taxonomy): Eukaryota > Metazoa > Arthropoda > Insecta > Diptera > Tephritidae > Zeugodacus > Zeugodacus cucurbitae. Next base: position 18,698,795 of record NC_071671.1, read on the forward strand.
AAATTATTATTTTTTAATGAAAAAATTTTAAAACTCTTTAATTCAGAAGAAATTTATTAAAAAATGTCAAAATAGTTTTGATAACTCACACACTGTCATCGAATTCAAGCCCAGTATTGCACACCTGTCTGAAGGAGGAGGAATGTACATCAGAAAAATTGATATTTGCGCAAAAATTATTTTTGTAATTCTTAAAAGAAAAAACAATAACTTAATTCTGAGTATGCTCATAGTACAGTTAGTATTAGTCCACTATGCAGTTAGGGTCGCTTCATAGAAAATAGGTATATGTGCAAAATTATGTTTTTGTTTTTTGGCTGTCGCGGTTCAACATTTCGACTATTGAAATTATAAAAACACCTAACGAGAATGTTAGCAATAATTGAAAAATAATTCCATGTATATAAAACAACAACTAAGTTTCATTTTAGTTAAAAATGTGACTTGGAACCGAATTTCTCCTGAGGAACAGATCAAGATTCAGATTATGAACAAAGATGTTTTAAAAAATTATGTAAATACTGCTGAAGTAATGTGGCATCGAAACTTTTTAGAAACCCCGAGAAATACAAGAAACATAAGCGTACTGGACCAAAATCTTCGATAAAGGAACGTACCAAATGGCATATTCGCAAGTTGGCAACTCAGGACATGATGAAATTTTGAAAGAAGGCTTAAGTCTTAAATATGCTAATAAGATCGCCATAAAAACGCATGCATCCTTTTTCGAAAAATACAAATTCTAAGAAGTAAAGTTTCAAAATTTTGTATTTTGTGATGGGAAAACATTAAATTTAGATGGATAAAAAGTATTGGAATATCTACGGCACCCTCGCCATACCTACTATAAGCGCAAACATGGCGGTGGATCTCTAATGATGGGGCTGCTCTTAGCGCCAAAGAGAAGTCTCACATTTGCCTTGTCCCTAGTCGTATGAAAGCAAAATATATATGGAATTCCTGGACAGTGAATTTATCACGTTGGATGAGGCAAATTATGGCGACAACTAGGTGTTCCAGCAGGATAACTCGCAGGGTATAATAAAGTCTTTTTTGAGTCGCGTAATATTCCCTAACTTCGGTGTCCGTCATTAAGTCTAGATCTGAAATTCACATTATAATGTATACACAAGGAACCGATGAAGATAGCAGCATAAGACTTTACACAAATACTGTTTATCACCTGTGGCTTCACTTGTGGAAAAGTTGTTGAAATCGGACTATAACTTTTCAAGGATATCGAACATGAAGAACTCAGTGCCTAAGGGTAATTTTTCCCAGAAAATATCGGTAAATCTCTCAGATATTTTAATTTAATTCAGAGGAAATTTTTTTCTGTGTGTGTATCTCTGTTTTAAAATTATTAAAATCGGATCTTAACTTCCCGTAACTCCCATATATCTAATTATAGGTTTTTCAAAAATACGGTGGGCTTTATTCCGCATATATCGGATATATAATTTAAGTGAGCGTATAGTTTTGGATATAGTGTACCTTGGCGGGTAAAATGAGTGACATCGGTTCAGGAATTACCTCAACCCTTATATACCATATAAGATGATTTTCGTTATTCTAGGGGACTTTATACCGAATATATGGGTCAAATTGTTTGTTATTTTAATAAAATTACATCAACGAGAGTATAAAATGTTCGGTTCGACCCTTAAAATCATCGAATATCATTTCAGTTTTATTAATTTCATATTTTTTGGTTACTATAATTTGTAATTTGTAATTTATCAATTTTTATATTTCAAACATTTCTCCTAATTTGACTTCCCATAAATCCACTCAAAATCAAAGTAAAATCAAATTGCCTAATGAACGTCAAAATAGCATATATATCACTGATTTATTGACGCCAAAAAACGATGATCAAGCAGAATATTAACAACGCGAAATCACCACCTCCGCCATTTGTCAAACGGATAATTGACGTGTGCACAACACAAAATGGCGCAACTCGTTCGCACTTGTACTCGTTGAACTCACACACAGTCGTACTAGATGCATGTACATAAATGGTGAAAATTACACAAAACAGCACGACACTTAAATTTTTGTTTTACAAGAAAAGCAGTTTTTTTCCAACAAAAACGCTTTACCGCTGCTGCAAGCGGTTTAGCACAAGTTGGTAAATTATGCAAAACCGTTGTGTGTTCGCACATACAAAAACCAGCGCCTTAACGAACTCCTCAAGTTTGCAACCGCAGCGACCGGGTACCAAGATCGAGTAGCCTCCGTGTTGCATAAATGACAATGAGGAGGCGGCAGGCAATTTTGCGCTTGGCCAACAACTGCCGGCAAAATACGCTTGACACAGCGTCGCAGCGGCCGTCCATTTAGCAAGTTGTCTCGTTTAATAAACTAACCACATGATACATATTCAATTTATATATGTACATACGTATGTATGTGTGTGTGCGTGTGCGAAAGGAGGTGGTGCCGTCGTTGTGAGTGACTATGACAGGTTGGAATTGATTTATAGCTGGATGATTGAGGATATTTGTCAGTGGAAATTAATTTTTATTAGCCGCGATAAATCATTGAGCTATTTAAATTGTTTATTAATGAAGTGTATGCGTCAAGCAACAAAATAAAAACAAAAACAGCAACAGCGCACGCCATGCAACGAATGTGCCAAGCATTTGCTTTCATAAGTCCGCGTGATGGCATGTGGATGACATACAGTGTCGGACACGCATGACCACAAAGCGAGTGTGTGGAAGTATGAATGAAGTTGGCAATTTCGCAAATGAGTGGTGCAGCAATTCATTAAAGGCGTTGAACGCGACAAATAGAAGCTATTTTGATCGTGATTTAATAATCGCTCGGCAGCTGAATAAATTGATGCTAAGAATTTGAATAATATTTTCTAAATATATAAAAATTTATTCGAGATAATTAGTCGAATAAAAACACTTCCATTGATCAGAAATTAAAAGGATTTAACCAATCGATAAATACAATGGAGTCGATCTATTAAACACATATAGGCGATAGGATTTTTCAAGCGAAAATCACCGTGCTCGGTGTAAAAACACGTCTAATGTTTTAGCGGCTGCTAAAAACAAAGTAAGCAATGAATATTGCTGAAAATTGGGCTCGTCAAACCCACGAAATTTGAAAATTCCCGTTATTTTTTTAACACAGCGTGTAAAGTGAACAAAAATAATAGAATTGGCCAAAGAAAAATCGGATCATTATTTTTTCTTGAAAATACTATACGAAGAGTGTACAGCTGCTGGCGTATGCCGATGATATTGATATTATCGGGAGCAACAACCGCGCCGTTTGTTCTGCTTTTTCCAGACTAGATAAAGAAGCGAAGCGTATGGGTGTGGTGGTGAATGAGGACAAGACGAAATATCTCCTGTCATCAAACAAACAGTCAGCGCACTCGCGTCTTGGCTCCCACGTCACTGTTGACAGTCATACCTTTGAAGTTGTAGATAATTTCGTTTATCTGGGAACCAGCATTAACAACACCAACAATGTCAGCCTTGAAATCCAACTCTACAAGTCGCTCATTATTCCCGTCCTGATGTATGGCGCCGAAGCGTGAACGATGACAACATCCGATGAGACGACTCTTCGGGTTTTCGAGAGAAAGGTTTTTCGTAAGATTTATGGTTCTCTGAACATTGGCAACGGCGAATACCGCAGACGATGGAACGATGAGCTGTACGATCTATAAGACGGCATTGACATATGTAGTTCAGCGAAAAGACAGCAGCTACGCTGGCTACCACCCCATTGCTGAGAAATCTTTTCTAAGGTCGTTATATGTTATATATATCGATATCGACCTACCTTCTCTAGATTGAATTAAGTAGGGAAACGAATGGCCCTGGTACTAAATGAGTATATCTTTGAACATCAAATATACAGTGGGCTCACTCGAATCTTGGCTGACAGTCATAATATTGATGATATTGAAAAGTCATAACCATTTCAATATTGATATTTAATATAGAATCAACTTCTCTATAGGAACACTATTTAACTTACTGAATTTACAGTATTCCTTTGAGAACTGAAGAATTACAGTAAATCTCTCTCTAATGCTATTTTCGAACTGGGTGCTATCCCATCAAAAAACGTTTCTTAAACAAAAACCCCACACTAAAATCTATCTGCAGTTCTAATAGCTTAAAGTACTATCTCTGCATTTTGCGGATAATATCAAGGCGTACTTTACAAAGAAGAAGATTCGTCAATGTTGGGAATGTCATTTGAATCCATATGAATATGCCAACTCTGAAAGCATTTAGTGCAATTCAGAGGATGAAGAAGACTTTGACTAGGTGGGTAGGAAAACAAATAAGCATCAGTAAGAAAGAAGTTTAAAATTTCCCTTCGAAGAGAGTAACCTTTTAAAAGTATTAAATTAATCAATGTTCGTAAAATATGTCTGTAATGCCAGTTTTATTACCTCTGAATCTGATGATCATCTGTTCAATATCGAAGAACAAACAATAATAAAGCGATTTTATATGGTTTGGTGTTAATTTTCACCAAGAGGTAGGTTGGTCATGATTGATTCGACCAAAAAACTTGAATTGATCTCGTCGTATGATCTTGATTTGACATCCTATGATTAATGTTTCTGAAAGTATTTTTGACACTATTCAATCCTCCGTCACTTAGTGTGAATCCCTGACTTGTACCACTGCACCCCAGAACCGTCTCCCAGCGTTTCTTCTCTGCGCACATACCTTCGAGAGCTATGTATGTGGGAAGAGAGAAACCGTGGGAAAAGAGGCGCAGTGAGCATTTTCAATGATAAGTCGAAGCTCAGGAGGAAGGTGGGAGGGAAAAGCTCTTTTGTGGCTAATCGGACACCGCGAAATCGCTGGAAACTGCAGAGCGGAGCAGTCGGTTGATAGTCCGTTGTCGTCTTGCCTAAAGAGCTAGACACACTGACTTCGCCAAACGCTAGGCAGTTTCTGGCTTTAGGAAGGTTCTTCTCATTCGTGTGCTTACTGGTCATTGTCTAATTGGTATACGGTGTGATTAGGGATCAAGCCAGATGCAACTTGCCAAAGCTGCTGGGAGGAAGGCGAAGAGGAATCATCCAAGCGCTTCCTCCTTCAATGTCCAGCCTTCGCCATACTAAGCTTAAAATATACAAATATCATATCCCTCGTATAAAGTGCCAATCTTGAATTATTCCCGATTTCTTTCCAACAAGCGAACCAATCAAACAACCGTCGTACATCCTTTCGGTAAATATCGCCAAACAACACATGCTCATGTCCAGCAGGCATCCTCGGCAGCAATTAGCCACAACCAAGTTCCATCGTAGGCTAAAAATTTGATCGTTGTTAATCGTGTTACGCGCATGTAAAGATGCAATCAAAGAAATCTTCAAATTCATATAGTTGGCAAATCGATTGGTTGTGATTTCATTGCCTCGCCTGCGTATTAATTTGCCTGCAATTTCACTACACGCCGTCCATAAAGCCAAGCCAGTGAACGGCGAAGAAGAAGGCATAAAACACTGTACGTAAATGATAATAAAAAGACAAATAAGGGATAAATTGAAAGAAAGGAAAAAAAAAAAACAAATAATAAAACGCAAAAGGTCCTGCAATCGAGAAACTCATGTGCGCTGACCACATGGCGAGTTAAAGTGATAAATTCAACAAATTTTCAGATAAAATCTTTGATTCGCGCTGTCGCAGCGGTAAACAGCGAGTGCACACATGTGTACATATACTTATATGTATGTATGCATGTGTGTAGTGGCAGTATAAGGTTCCCTTGGCCCATGTGAGCTGTCGATAGCGATTGAGTGTACAGTGGTATAAGCGCAGTCGGTGGGGCCTGTTGACTTGTTGTTCTTGGCGACTTTTGGTCACTGCTGGTGTGATAATGTCGTTGGTTTGCAGTCATCAGTGGCAGCGTGCTTACAGTACCTCAGTGCCGCGAAACTCCATGGTGGCTTTATACGGTTCGCAGGCTTGCTGCCAATAATTGTGGCTAATGATAAACACGTCGGGAAGTCAGAGGTGAAATTCGTGTGCATGGTTATGCAGTGACAAATTTTCAATAATAATTTGTGAAATGAGCAATATATTGGGCGGTTAAAGGTTGGCGGCAATAGTGGCTGAAGAAATGGTTAAAACTGGTCGAAGTACATTTTTACAAGAAGTTGGAAGAGGAGCGGAGACTTTGAGAAAGCTGGAACACAGAATTTGCGAATCAAGTTGTTCTTCAGTTTAATAAAAATGAGAATAAGAGAAATGTGAGAATTTATCCTAAAGGTTTAAAGAATGTTCTGAATACATAGTCAAATGCATCAAAAATGACAAGGCCTTAACTCTGTGTAGACTAAAACATGGGATATGCTTACTGTAACAGTTCTCGAATTACAAATTATGATGGTTTGGGTATGAGACTATGAGAAATACCGAGCGAAAGCAGGTCGTTTTCCATCTGATCTTTCCAACGGAGTAGAGGTCTTCCTCTTCTTCTGCTTCTACCAGCGGTTACTACATCGAACACTTTCAAAGCTGGAGTGCTTTTGACCATTCGGATAACATGACTTAGTCAGCGTTGCCGCTGTCTTTTTATTCGCTGAACTATGTATCTAAATGCCGTCGTATAACCCTTACAACTCATTGTTCCATGGTCTGCGGTATTCGTCGTTGCCCATGTACAAAGGACCATAAATCTTCCGCAAAACCTTTCTCTCAAAAACTCCGAGTGCCGTCTCATCGGATATCTACATCGTCCAAGCTACTGAAATTTTGGTTTTGGTTCATCGCGAGAGGTTTTTACTTTTCAATTGCCTACTCAGTCCAAAGTAGCACGTATTGGCAAGAGTGATTCTTCGTTGGATTTCAAGGCGGACAATGTTATTGGTGTTAATGCTGCTTCTAAGATAGACAAAATTATGACTGCAACAGTGACGTGAGAGCCAAGTCGCGAATACGCCGACTGTTTGTTTGATGGAAGGGATATTTCGTCTTGTACTTTGGTATCGAACGGCTCGGAGAGGTCCTTCGTTGCTCAACATCAGTTTACTCAGCCTTATTAGATTTGCGTGGATACCAAATTCAGACATAGCGGCATAAGTAGATACAGCTCCTTTTCCTTTATGTTTTATTTTTTCCTTTCCCTACTAGTTTGTTGCAATAAGAGACATTCTATTATATTCAGTAAGTTCCCGTTTCCACCCAATATCACGGAGTTTCGTAATTCGTTAGACGCGAATCTTAATTTGAACCTTAACATAGCCTTCCCCTCTAGAGTGGAGTGGGATAGTGGCTCGCTGGACAAAGATTTAGAGAGTTTTTCTGAAAAATTAAACACCAGAATCACCTTTCGACTACTGGATCACTTTAGTGTCTTCCAAGCGGAAATTATGGCAGTTAAAGAAAGCCTTATCGTTCTGTCAAAGAGAGTATATACAATAAGAAATATATATATTTATATTCACAGATAGCCAAGCGGCTTTAAAATCTCTAAAGTCTCACAGGATCTTAAAGCAGATAGTGAACGAATGCCTTGAGTTATTGGTGGTCCTAACCAGCAGGACACAGTGTTAGTCCTAGAAACTGCGAAGAAAATGAACTAGCCAGACTGGGCACCACCTTACAATTAGATCCAGATAAAGAGGGAATATATATGTCTCATGCCAGTGCATACGTTTAATCGATAATTATGTTCTAGATATTGCTCAGACTTAATGGAAACAATCCCTGATTTGCTCAACTTGCAGACAAACAAGGCCTGAATGGAATTAGCTCCGCACATGACGACCATTGAAATTTAAAGAAGCTACATAAAACCCATAAGGAGTGTCCGATTGGAAGACACGGCAGCAGACTGGCGTATAATGATTACTGCAGAAGCTGTCAAGAAGTAGAAGAAGAAGAGACTTTATATAGGAAAGGAATCGCGGTTTCCTCGACAATGTCCATAGAGTTTCACATATAAAACTTTTTGAATTATACAATCTTTATCAAGATCACTGGGTGGTTCAGAGAGAACATAATAGTGTTAGAAGATTCCAGTCTCGCCGGTACACAATGGGCCTCCTAAAGGTCTAAGTGTGTCGACAGACAACCTAACTACACCCAACCTAACCTAACCTAACCTCAGAGAAGCTCAGATTTATTTTCTGGTTCGTTCTATAATAGTAACAACCAGACGCCATGACGTACTCTTCGGAGAATATGGGTTCAAAACAGTTGTTTTTGAATTAAAAGGATTTTAAAGCAGTAGACACGATCAAATCTATACTCGTATATCTATAAACCGTTCGATTACGGCTTAATAGTTTGGATAACTTCTTATTTCGGACCATATCCGTTATAAACAGTGAAAGTGATCCTCCACGCTGTTTCCTTCCTCTTCGAATTACGCTCTTTAATTAAGAAATGAGTTTGAGTCTTTTAATATAATTGGGATTTCTTAATTCGTTCAATTGTAATGCCTTTCTACTTTATTTAGACCTAATTATACAACCATTCAGCGCAAAATCACGTTAATCCATCAACTAAGTATTTGGTACGTGCCTTCGACAGCTTTTCATTATCTCACGCCGTGACCAGCAGACGATTGACGAACACTAATCATCAAATAATGTTGTATTTGTACTTTCTAATCTACATACAAAGGTGATCGATACACACCACACGCCAACTGTGCGTGTAACTCAACTGCTTATGGTATACTCTGAAATAGAGTTTTTTATTCGAATATGTAAAGTATTTACATACATATAGTCATAATCACTTATTTTTTACTTCTACTTCTCCTTCATAGTTGACCCAATGTCTACATGATTTTTCATCATTACATATTTATCATTCACACAGCAGTTAGCCGTACGGTCAGTTAGATCAGGCTAAACTGTCAGTCAGTTAGTTCATTGGATGAACGAGCGAGCGAGTAAATGCTCAAGCACGGTACAACAACAACATTTCGTAAAGACTCACTGTGTTTGTTTGTATGTTTGTAAACGAAATTTATTTAGTAAAACTTGCGTGTGATCTTGTAATCAGTGTGTATTTAAGCCCATTTTTTACACCATTTCTCGACGTGATATCAATTTAATGGTTTTACAAATGAGCGATTGATGAGCATATCATATGACTGGGGTTTCTTTCGTATGTGCTATGGCCACATGTAGAAATGTTTACACAACACCATTGTGTACACATATGGGATTCTCCATGCCGTCTGTCCACGCGTCCGTCCAGATAACACAGCACGCTAAGCAAACCGTTCAGATCTTCATACGATGGTTCGTCTGTCCTTTCGGCATTCCAGTGTGCTCCTAAACGTAGTTCTTCACATTTCTTTTGTTACCAGCTTCGTCGTCTCTACTGCCAGTAAACGGCGTATCCACGAACCAGCGCTACACATGTCATGTTCCGTATGATTGTAACGCGCCTGTTCATCGCCTGCCGTTCTTTGGCGACCTCTTGCTGATCTCACTGCGTGGCATATTTCGTACCTGTCTCTGTGGTATGGCACCTTCGTTGGTTATTTGCTACGTTGTTTTATTTTTTATTTTCATGTTGTTTTTGTTTTGACTAGACCCGCCACATGTGGTCTGTGAGTAACAGTATTTGTTATTGTCTTTAGTGCTTCGACTATTTGTTCATTTCACTGTATGTCCGTCTAACTTGATTTTACTGAGGTTTAATTTAATTTCCATGAAAATTTTTAAATCATAATAATGAATGGAGAAGGACTTAGTATTTAATAAATATGGAAATTTCCTTTTAAGGCCTTAAAATTTGATTTTGATTAGTTTGCAAAGGGAACTGATAGTTCTTCATTCAATGAGGAATATTATATTCCATGAATACCATATTTTGACTAAGTCTATAAAATAACCACAAAAATTGAAATGGTCTGGAAAGGAGTTGAGAAACCCATAGATGAAACAGAGACAGCTCACTCTATCTATTCATTACTTGCTAAAACTGTCAACTGACCAGTGAAAGCCGGAATTTTTTATAAGTGAAGTCCATTTACTATAAAGAATTATATTTATGATCTTCCTTATTCCTCAGATCTCCTTTAACACTGTAGAAATAAACTTCTAATTATTATTTCCATAATCGAATTAACATGACTGAGCTCAAGTCATTCGGACCGTGTTCGCGGACCCTACATTCGCGAATCAGGATAAGGTCTTTTCTATATTATTTTCCGTTTATGGTTGAACAACTTGTAAAAAGCAATTCTCGACTAGTTTTGATAAACTATCAGATTAAATTCGATAAGTTAGGACTCGTCACTTAAATCCACCAGAGTGCCCCACTCGTTTCTCCTTTTTGCTTTTTGGCGTCAACTGGAAACACCAAGTGAAGCCAGGTCACTTTCCACTTGATCCTTCCATCGGTGTGGAGGTCGTCCTCTTCCGCGGCTTCCTCCAGCGGGTACTGCAATGAACACTTTCAGAGATGGAGTGTTTTCGTCTATCCGTACGACATGACCTAGCCAGCGTAGCTGCTGTCTTTTTATTCGCTGAACTACGTCAATGTACTCGTACAGCTCGTTCCATAGTCAATGGTATTCGCCGTTGCCAAAACTCCTCTCGAAAACTCCTAGTGTCGTCTCATCTGATGTTGACATCGTCCACGCTTCAGCTCTATACATCAGGACAGAAATAATGAGCGACTTGTAGAGTTTGATTTTGGTTCGTTGAGAGAGAACTTTACTTTTCAATTACCTATTCAGTCCAAAGTGATTCTGCGTTGGATTTCGAGGCTGACATTGTTGGTATTGTTGATGCTGGTTCCCAGGTATACGAAATTATCTACGACTTCGAAGTTATGACTGTTAACAGTGACGTGGGAGCCAAGACGTGAATGTGCTGACTGTTTGTTTCATGGCAGGAGATATTTCGTCTTGTCCTCATTCACCACCAGACCCATACGCTTTGCTTCCTTATCAAGTCTGGAAAAAGCAGAATAAACGGCGCGGTTGTTGCTTCCGATGATATCAATATCATCGGCGTACGCCAGTAGCTGTACACTCTTATAGAATATTGTGCCTTCTCTATTTAGCTCTGCAGCCCGTATTTTTTCCACACAATATATTGAAGTAGTCACACGATAGAGAGTCAGATTGTCTGAAAACTCGTTTGGTATCGAACGGCTCGGAGAGGTCCCAATCATAACGGAGCTTTTGGTGTTGCTCAACGTCAACTTACGCAGCAGTGTTAGTTTTGCAGGGATACCAAATTCAGACATCGCGGCATAAAGGCATCTCCTTTTCGTGCTGTCGAAAACAGCATTAAAATCGACAAAAAGGTGGAAAGTCGATTCTTCTCTCTCGGATCTTTTCCAAGATTACTGATAAGGCCCAATCAGTTCGTTGACGGTGGGCTTTAGTCTTTCACACAATACGCTCGACAGGACCTTGTATGCAATGTTAAGAAGGATTATGGTTTCATGGTCGGGTAATGGAACATCTATTCCATCGTTATCGATTGGGGAATCGGGTTCGCCATCTCCTGGTGTTGTACTTTCACTGTCATTCAGCAGGTCGGAGAAGTGTTCCCTCCATAATCCCAGTATGCTCTGGACATCCGTTACCAGATTACCTCCTCGGTCCCTACATGATAATGCTCCGGTCTTGAAAACTTCTGTAAATCGCCTCATCTTTTCATAAAATTTTCCAGCATTACCCATGTCGGCCAGCTTTTCAAGCTTTCCATACTCACGCATTTCGGCCTCTTTCTTTTTACGTCTGCATATGCAATTTAGTATAAATAATAATCAGGCCTGAATAAAGATCTCTAGTACCCAGATTACAATGTCTCTGGGTTTCTCGTATCAAGAGTGATCGATCCCACATCAAACATTTTTACTATACAATAAATTAATCAATAATTTTTACTGTCACCTATATCAGTTTCTATCAGTCCATTCATACAAATTAAATAGTCGTTAGGGATTTCCTATCATAACATATTCAGTAACATATGCAACATATCCGCCCATACAAACATGATTAACATAACCATAAATTTAAGGCATTTTGTCATGGCAATTGTTGTGTGACACTGACAGACACTTGTGATCATAATAAAAATAGGCGCCAACATTAGAAAAAGTAAATTTCCATATTTCCTAACTATGCAGACATATAAGTGTTAAAAAATTACAATACCATAAAATTTACATAATAGTGGATCGGATTACCGCGTAGAAAACATTCAATGAACACAAAAACTAGAATCAAAACAAAAAACGAAAAGAATGTTAGTACAGAGAGTAGGAAACAAGGAAAACTCGACAGTTTAACAGGCAATTCTACAGTCTATAAAATTGGAAAGGTACAAAACTGAAAATTCAGTGTAAATTAAATTTGTTTGTGTATGTGAATGTGGTATCCAAAACAAGTAAAAAACTATTAAAACACAAATCAAATAAAAAGTGAAAAAAACCAGGGAAAAAATTCAGAGAAAACGCTACAACCAACCAACACTGTAGCAGTGAACATATTGATGAAGACGATTAAAATCTAATGAAAAGAATAAGAAGAAGAGTGTAAAATAATAGTGAGGATCAGCATAGTGTTAGAACAAAAACAAAACAATAGAAAAATAAAATGAAATTAAAGGAATTATAGATGCCTACAAACAGTGGTGTGCATAAAAAGTGCAATTGTCTAATTAAATTTCAGGGATCTGTTAAATATTTGTTTAAATATTAAAATAAAAAGCAAAAAGAAAGATATTTCTAAATTATTAGATTCTATATATTATTCTATATTAGATTTCGGGAAATAACATTTTTTTTTATTTTTCAAAGTTTTGCAAAAATGTAAAATTTGGATTTTTTTGAAATTTATCCAAAATACATATGTATGTATAATCTATATATATATAAAAGAAAATCTCGTTAGTTACACTACTTATAACTCAAGAATGGCTATATTAAGCTACAGTCCAAAAGAAATTGCAAGAACATGTTTAAAAATACCAAATAAAACTGGTGTAGTAGATAATCGGTCCAAGGGAATATATTTTGAACTCTGGCTTTTTTTGTAAGAAAGATTACGTAATCAATCAATATTATTTATCCATTGACCGAACATTCCCTGCCCTTTAATTGAAGCGAAAGCAAAATATTTAGGCCTACTTCTGCCAGACCAATCTGTTTGTAGATGTTTTCATAGTAATTTCCGAAAAAACAATGAAATGTTTGATTCATGCATTCTTTATGGTTACACTTTACTGCAAAATCTACTTTTTCTGGGTATTAAAATTACTAACCACAAAAATAATAAATTGTTGAGTGAGCGAGCAATTTTGAATGGGATCATTGGTACACATCATTCCTTCAAATCTATTGACTGTGTAATAAACGAAGAGGAAGCTACCAACTATCCAATTGAATTTTTAAATTCCTTGGATGTGCTTGGCTTGCCACCGCACAATTGACGACTAAAGTTTGGTTCCATAGTAATAATGCTTCGAAGCTTAAACCAACCAAAACCATGCAACGAAACGCGTTTGGTGGTATGAAAATTGTTGAACAATGTGATCTGCGCAATTATACTCAAAGGAAAGGAAGCTGAGGATGTTCTCATTCTGATTTTCCAATGATCCCAACCGATATGCCGTTTCAGTTTAAACGATTTCAATTTCCGATTCGGCTTGCATTCGCTATAAATATTAACAAATCACAAGGCCATCTAAATAAAAAAATTAACTTAATAACATCCAAAATCAGCTCATTTATTGCCTCTAAGGCGGAAAAAAATTTGACACCGGCTTTCTTTTAATCTTTTTAAAATCATACAATTTTATAAAAACAGAAAAAAATTTAATAAAAAGAACTAAAAAAAATTAAAAGAAGTTTAAAATTAATAAAAACAAAAAAATAAATATACATATTTAAAAAATTTAATATTAAAACATAAAAAAATAAAATTCAAATAGTTTTTAAATACAAATTTATATGATTTTATTATATTTTATAAAAAAATTAAAAATATAAGGAATTTTTGAATAAAAAGAGTTATATTAAAAAAAATAATAATAAAGGAACATACAAAAAAAAAAATTAAAATAAGAATTTAAAAAATATGCATATTATATAAAAAAAATTAAAAAAATTATTTTTTGAATAAAAATAAAAAAATTAATGTACAGATTTTGCTTTTTTAATTTTAAAATAGAAATATGAAATACAAAAAAAAATAATTTTATAAAAACAATAATAAAAATTTTTAATAACAACAGAAAAATAAATCACAAATTTTAAATACTTAACAAAAAAAATGTATATTTAATAAAAAAAAAAAATAGACAAAAAATATTTTTTAAATAATAATAAAAAAATTAAATAAAACTAATAAATTTTGCTTACAAATCATAAAAATAATATAAATACAAATAATAAAAATGTTAATGGAGTAAAAAAAAATAAATTAAAAATTTTAAATACACAACAAAAAAGTATGTTTTATGAAAAACTAACAAAAAATATTTAAAAAAAAAGTAATATACAAATTTTTGAACTATATCAATTAAATAGGAAAGACAAAAAAATAATTAAAGAAAAAAAGTTTATATTATTAAAAAAAAAATTAAAAATACATAAAAAAAGATATTATATAAGAAATTTTAAATTAAAAAAATTATTTTTCAATTTGAAAAAATATTAAAAACAAGAAAAAGCATTAAATATATTTTTCTACCCACCACTGTACATCGACGAAGCCACCCAGTTGTAGCCGAGCCGTTAATAATAGTGCGGTCAGGTGAAATTGTCACAGTTGCCACAAATAGAAACAGTTGGTGGAGGATCGTTATAAGCGGCGATTACGATCAACACCGTCGATCAAATGATTATAAAACGCTGATAGCAGCCACGCAAGCAACGCTGAGAGTACTTACAATAAATATTTAATTTTATAAGTGCGTACTCCTGCATCACATACGGGTTAGCAGGCGACGTTAAACACATTAGACGCGGTGCGCTATGGCGGTGAGAAGAAGAAAGAGATGAGGAAATTTTAAAAATAGTTGTAAGTAAATATATAAATAGAAATAAGTGTACAAATGTATGTACAAACATTTGACCAACCGCGCTCTAGGAAAATCACCTGCTGTGAGCGACGCGCGATCAGCGTTTGTATGCTGTGTGGTTTACTAGACTGCTGCTACATAAGTTCTGCCAGCTAATAAAGCTTGTATGAAAACAGCTGGCGTAAAATTATGCTCACCGCGGCGTGGTAGTCCAATAATGAACGCTTCGCACTAGCGCCTACGTTAGATTTGGAGTTGGAGCCGGTGAGCATGAGCACCACCCGCAGCACACATGTGGTAGACAACGGTTTAGTGGATAATAGAATTTTGTATAGTTTTTAACACTAGGTGCGAGCGCCACGAGACACAAAAGCACTTTAATAAATGTAGCTTTAGATATTTTTTTTTTTGTGTTATGAATTATATTGTGTCTTGATACAACAACGTTAATAAATCGTAGTGGTTAAGTTGTGTTTTTTGTGTTTTGTATATAGCAATAAAGACATGGTTAGTTCCGTCAATTCAGCGATATTAATCATTTAATATTTTTTCTTGCAAATTGTTTTCTTTTAAAATTAAAAAATTTTTTTTTTTGTATTTTTTAGAAGAACCTTAACAAACAATTTATGTTCTGACAGAAGTTGTTCAACATTTCATAAATCATAATTCGATTTGCAAGAACTATTATAATATATTAATAAATTTAATGATTATTTGTTGTTATTTAATAAATTGTATTGTGATTGCGTAATACACTAGATATTTAAAATATGAACAATAACAAGTAAGGAAAGGCTAAGTTCGGGTGGAACCGAACATTTTATACTCTCGAAATTTATTGAAGAAATTTTATTAAGATAACACCCAAATTTACCTATAAATTCGGCATAAAGTTTAATAGAATACCGAATATCGTCCTATATAGTGTATGAGGGCTGAGGTAATTCCTGAACCGATTTCATTCATTTTCACCAAAACTATACACTCACTTAATTTCGTAAAGATATCTCACATATTAACCAATACATATATGCAGATGCAATTGGCGAAGTTCTGTGGTCTCGGTGCAGACCGACCCACTGTTATAGCGCCGCAGTTGAGGAAAGAAAACGATATTAATAAAGCCGAATAAAGGTTGGTCCGAATAGGAGAAGGTTAAGTGGCCATAGATTACTGCTCTATATGTTCAACAATTCTAGTCGATAAAACAAGATTAAATGTGTGTGATATTATAATATATTTTAGAAGAAATTTATTATGACATTGAT